>NW_020884872.1:12275929-12499159 GCF_003945725.1 Corapipo altera
AGATAGATAGATAGATAGATAGATAGATAGATAGATAGATAGATAGATAGACAGATAGACAGAAGATAGATAGATAGATAGATAGATACAAAGATAGATAGATAGATAGATAGACAGATAGACAGATAGATAGATAGGGTAGTCCTTCCAATTTAATTTTTTTAACAGCAAAGTCTGGGACAGGTCATTTCAGTTTTGTCCAGCCTTTTAAGAGGCTCCATGTGTCTTATGTTCTTTACATTGTCTTTCTCCACAGAATACTTTGATATAAAAGGTCAGCAATGACATTATCAGTCAAGTTTAATTAATGTGATCTCAGTTTGGAATTACAAACACTTGTACAAACTCAGCATGCTTCTATAAGACAAAATGATCATTGAGTTGAAGGCCCAACTGACAACTACTTCTTTAGGTATAACCTTATTTAAAAGCCCAAAAGTTCATTCCTATTACTAAGGTAATTTTTTATAACCAATTTATAAAATTTTTCTATGTATTTTTATATCATTTCTCAAACTTTGAAGCAAATAACTTTTTTTCCCAAGCAAAATAAGCATGCAACAAGAAGACTCTAAATTTTAAGGCTTGTATTTGGCATTTAAGTATTCTTCAATTATGCTGCTGAAAGAGCAGGGGCAAAAATATATTCAACATCAAATGTAAGTTTTGATCTGCCAGACATCATAAATCATATCAGCTGTGAACAGTTCATTTGTCATCCACAACTGATCATATCAAAATTCTTGTTTCTTTTCTGTAAAACATTTTAAAATGGCTGCACTGAGCAATCAGTGTAATTAATATTAAAATTGAAATTTGCCTTACACAGACACCCACACCCAATGCACTAACACAGCTGCCTCCAGTCATCTCTAATGCCCTGTATGTCTGGGTGTCATAATGATGTAGCACTCATAAGAATTGCAGCATAATAATACTTTCCTGTTCTGTTCCTCATCTAAAGGAATTGAATCTCTCTCTCATGAATAATCTGATCTAAGCTGTATGGCATTCTTCTTCCAGTCATAAGTACAAGATGAGAATGCTGAACTGTCAGCAGATCTTTGATGTAAATCAGTGGTCACAAGGGAATTGACTAGAAGGCAGAGGAAGAGTATAATAATGGAACAATCAGCGTATCAAAAAGAACACTTTTCAAAACCAACTAACTTTTAGCAAAGTGCTATCTAATTCAACTGTCATGAGTCAGCATTTGTCAAAGAATACAGAAGAACCTTTGAAATTGCTGTGTGTGATAATTACTACATATTTGAGATGGAGAGGTATTATTATTAAATAAGTATTATTTCAGGATCACTAAAATTCATTTAGGAAGGGAATTTAAACAGAACATTTCCAAATGGACTAAATATCTTTAAAATATGACTATGTCTTTCTTCCCTTTTAGTCTGTACCAATTCAGCTTTCTGATCTTCACAATAGATGATGGTACAGGGACCAAAAATGAATCCTGAGGTGTGTTTTCCCAAAGAAGGAATTACGGAATTTTTTTGCTAGTCTTACTAATTTTTGAGTGATCATTTGCTTAGCTCATATGACCTCAAATAATTTGGATACAAAGGAATATAAAATGACTACAAGTTCACAGTTATAAATTTTATGCGATAATTATTTATAGTACTAAATTATACAAAGTATTGGAACTGATAATAATTTGAAAACCTATTTTTGGTCCTCACAAAATTAGCTTTAAAGATCTCAAAGCTTTATAAATACCTCAACTACACAAAGTCTTCACTATAAACAGAATACAAAAAAGAAATGTTTTAATCAATGTTCCAAATCCTCTCAGTTATGTATCTGAATACCCTGAAGAGTAAGTATTTTGTCTGGATTCTAGATTTTCTATAGTTTATGCATTTTTTTAGTTATTTTTTTAAATTTTTTTTTCAATTATTTTTTTCTGTAGTTTAGACATTTCTAACATTATAACAGTAGAGATCAGAGAAGTGTTTAAGTAAAGGACAATGCATTTCTTTCCTACATTGATTAGAAGTAATTATTAATTACGAATTAAGCTGCATTTGTGGACTTCTCAAATATCATGAGCTGAGCATGTGCTATTCTATATTTTCAGAGTTCTCTGCCACCTTTGTATTAGTCAATCAGTAGATGCAGAATCTTATCAATCATGTCATCTGCCTGGACTTCTGATCCAGGTGAATGTCTTTGCCTATGGCATGGGTTTGGATCAGAAGACATTTAAAGGTCCCTTCCACCCAAACCATTCCATGATTCTATGATTCTATCAAGGCCTTGATACGTGCTCTGCCCTTCTTGTCTCATTCCATCCCACACCCCTCGATGCCCTTATTCAGATCGTTGATGAAGATGTTCAACAAGACAGGACCCAAGACTGAGCCCTGGGGAACACCACGTGTGACTTGCCACCAGCTGGATGTAACTCCATTCCCCACCACTCTCTGGGCCCAGACATCCAACCACTTTTTTACCAAGTGAAAAGTGCACCTGTCCAAGCCACAAGCAGCCAGTTTCTCCAGGAGAATGCTGCAGGAAACGGTGTTAAAGGCTTTACTGAACTCCAGGTAGATAATACCCACATCCTCTCCCTCATCTACTAAGTGGGTCACCTCATAGAAGTAGGTCAGATTAGTCAAGTAGGACTTTCATTATGTACTTCAGCTTCTTCCTCCACCTCCTTTGTCACTATGTTTCCCATCACATCCAATAAAGGATGTAGATTCTTCTTAGCCATCCTTTCACTTCTATATATTTATGGAAACTTTTTTATTGTCTTTACAGCACTAGCCCCGCTTCTAGTTGGACTTTGGCGCTTCTAATTTTGCTCCTACATAACCTCGTGACATCTTTGTTGCCTCCTGAGTTGCCTGACCCTTCTTCCAAAGGTCATATTCTCTCCTTTTATTCTTGAGTTCCAGTCAAAACTCTCTAATCAGCCAGGCCAGTCTTCTTCCCCAACATCTTGTCTTCCAGCACATGGAGATGATCTGCTCCTGTGCCTTTAAGATTTCTTTCTTGGAGAATGTCCAGCCTTCCTGGACTCATCTTTTCTCTGAGTCTGGTCAGGGATGTTGGATCTCAAACAATGATGATAATATAGAATATACTTACCAGTAAAAGTAGGAAGTTTAACAAACTTAAATAAATACAAGACTGATCAAATATATTTGTGATACAGATTACAAAAAAACAACAGTATACCAGTAAAAAACATAAAATATCTTATTTATGAGACATTAATAGCAAGCTGACATCATATTAATTATATTGTAATCCAGCTTGTTTGAAATAATGAATGTAATATGCCATAATGCAGTGCAGTGCAGATTGAATTGGCTTTGTCTTCTTTGTCCAGAATACCAAATGGAAGAATCATTATTCTGTTGCAGCATTCCAGCTTCTATTTATGGACTGTCATTTTTATTTTCCTAGCAGTTCATCTAAAGATGTGTCATATGAGACCCTCCCAGATGCATACTCAGTCTTTTAAAAAATGTAGTCTTTTCCACAGCATTGTTTCAAAAGATGTGGAGTGGTCTTAAATAAAGTGACACATAAAAAAAATGTTATCTGATTTAAACATTTTTACCTAAACTGGCAGCCAAGCCCAGTGCTTGCAGGCAAAGATTTTTATTTGTTGACTTCAGTGTGTACTTAATCAGTCCTTTTAAAATTCTAAATTAGTGTTGCATGTTTTATAAAGATGAAATACTGTAGTTATAATTAAATTGCAGGTTGGCTCTTGCAAAAATATCTTTGCTGTATAAAATACTACAGCTTAATTATATATTGCACCATGTGGGCCATATATATTTTATAGGAAGTTACAAAAAACACACCACGGAAATAAGCTTACAAAATTTCTTTTGCACATTCATTCTTATGAGACAGCAAGAAGAGACATCCAGAATACTTTAACCCCTTCTGTGTCTTTTTCAATACTATAATTAGGTGTGTTCAGACCTGACTTCACAGAAATAACTAGACCCCTCTTTTTGCATATTTTGTATATTTTAGCAATTGCATACTCAATAATTTTTTAATCACTTGAAATATTTTATAAAATGCTGGCATACACATTAGAATAAAATTATGTTTCATACTGCTCCATGTTCTGTTTGGCTTAGCTGTTCACTCTCTGCCATGCACACAGAGAAGGAATTTTGTTCGCAAAAGTAAGCAAGATTCACACCTCTATGTCTTCTAACTCCAGACCTTGTAAAGCATTTAACATTTGGCATTTTGCAACTTAAGTAAGTGCCTTTAAGGACCTTCAGTGAAGCTTGGGCTTTCTTCTTTTACACATAACTACTCTAAGAGTAGGTCTGATGTGAAAAGAGGGAAGAGAGTTCTTTGAATAGGAAAGTAATCCAGGCCCCGCAGGGTAGGCAGGAAAGGAGGAGGCATAGTCCAGGTCAACAGAGGAAAACTAGGAGGCAGGAGGGAGAAGAACTCCAGAACCTCTTTCCTCACCTCCTTAAGAAGTTTGACTTTTGTTTTTACTCTGCTTTCAGTATATGTGTCTTTCTATGGCATATAGTCTCCAGCCAGTCTGGGCTTTGATTATTTCTAAAAAAAATCAGAACAAAGATAAACAAGACCCTGCCGCAAGGTTGAAGCAAAATATAGAGGTGCAATGAAATTGAGTAGTGGTAGTATAATTTATGGTGTCTGTAAAACTAATTCAGAGCATTTTTCTGTAACATAGACCATACAAGACAATTACAGTGAAAATCAGGTAGGGTCTAACAGGAAGGTAGAAAAAATTGAGCACAAAATAGCAGAAAAAGTGCTAGCTAAACAAATGTTTGACCACAGAAAAATCCCTACAGAATACATGCATTAACCATCTTAATCCCTTTAGGTAAGTTGTTTATCTTCCCTGTGAGGTGATGACATAACCCTCAAACACCTGTGATCAAAGAGTGTGGTGGTACTTGAAATTAATGGAGATGGGAAAAAAAGAAAGAAAGAATGGAGGGAGTTGTTTATAAAGAAATGCTTGGTTACAGAAGGCTTAAAAAATTAAAGAAGAAATTATTGTTTAAGTTTTTGTGAGTTGGTTTACGTAACCTTGTGAGAAACACATAGATTCTCCTTTATAAGTAAGAAATGGGGAATTCAAAAGAGTTTGGGAGGTGAGAATCAGAAGTGGTACTGCTTTCAAGCAAAAGAAAGAAGAGGAAGATTGGAGATCTTACTAAGGCTTTGCTTGTTATGTAGCTCCCAATAGCACATGCCTTTATCAGAGATGTTACTGTTTCTTTCAACTTAGACTGATTGTTAAAAAAGCTAAAATTCCCCACAGGAAATGGAAAACGCTGTGAGAAATGAAAATACAAAGAGAAGGAGCACTTCAGACATATCGATTCAGCTATAAATTTGTGTTCTTGATATTTATACCTTTGCAGAGTTCACAATTAGCCTTGAAATTGGCACTTAAGGGATCTCTCAAGCAATTATTCTCCGAATATTGCTAAAGACAAAGTGAGAAAGTATTCAGGAAAAATCCATCTTGCTACCCTTTAGCTTAGCATTGCTCATACATTCAAAAATAACAGCAAGCTGTCTTGATAGAAGGGGGAGGATTATGTATATTTCCCATACAGGCAAAAAAGAAGTAAAATTATTTAGACCCTGATTTGGGCATAAGGTTATCATTAGAGAATGATTTACACAAGTTTTAGAGGCTCTTTAAAAGCTTTTATGTCGAAGTAGATACTACAGCAGGATTAGTAAATTGTATCTTCTTGTGAGATTTTTTTAACTTGTTTACAGAAACTGGAGTTTTTCCTCAGTGTCCCAACAAAGAGCTTCTGTATTTGTCTATTTTCTACTCACATGAATGGAAGATCATAAACTCATAGAATGGTTTGAGTTGGAAGGGACATTAAAGATCATCTAATTCCAACCCCTCCTGCCTTGGACAGGTACACCTTTATCTAGACCATCCAGATTGGCCTTCAACACTTCCAGAGCTGGGGCATCCACAATTTCTCTGGGCAACCTATTCCTGTCCCTCACCACTCTCACTGCAAAGAACTCTCTTTCTCCTAATATCTTATCTAAACTTACCCTCTTTCAGTTTAAAGACATTCCCCCTTGTCCTGTCACTACATGCTCTTGTAAAAAGTCACTCTCCATCTTTCTTGTAGGCTCCCTTCAGGTTCTGGAAGGCTGCAATCAGGTCACCTCCAAGTCTGCTCTTTTCCAGGCTTCATCCTCTCAGCCTTTCCTCATCTAAGAGATGCTCCATCCCTCTAATCATCTTGGTGGCCTCCTCTGGACTTGCTCCAACATGCCAATGTCCTTGTGATGAGAATCTCAGACCTGGACGCAGCACTCCAGATGGGGTCTCACCAGAGAGCAACAGAGGGTCAGAATCACCTCCCTCAACCTTCTGGCCATGCTACTTTTGATGCAGCCCAGAACAAATGAAAGATGAAAGGAAATTACTCCTATTGAAGATACAACAGGACAGACAGCTTCAGGGATGGGTTACGGCATGCAATGAAGAAAAAAAAAAAGAAGGGAAAAAAAATGTTGTAGAATAGTTGAAGAACTTCATTTCATGTTTATTTAGCCAAATCAAAGAAAGCTCCTGTGGTCAAGGTGTGACAATTGTTCTGCTTCTTCTTGCAAAAGTGACACTTCTGATGTACTTTACCAGAATCATACAGACAGGTATGTGCCCCTGAGAGCTTGATGGATGACAGTGGACAAGTTTGGTGAGGACCTTGTTTCAGATGTGAATTTCAATGAGCAGTTAAGACCCCAGGGAAGTAAGAGAAGAAGTTAGTGGGAAATCACGTCTGACATGCAGTATCTGAATTAGTGAAGCTTGTGTGCTTTGTTTTTTATATTTTTTGATGGATTTTTTGAAGGGTAATGGTACTCTCACATGAAGAGCAGGAAAAAGCAATCTCATGAGGTGACTAAACCAGTGCCACTGCTGTTATTGCAAGCCTGGAGAAAAACATTTCACTAAGTCTGCACAGTCTTTAGCTACATCCAATGGCTTCCTCCATAAAAGCGTTCTGTATATTTTTAATCTAATATTACCTAGTCTAATAACAATTTTTTTCTCTAAATTCAATTGTGTCATTGATCCATGTTGCAAATAGGCTAGTGCAATGAAACTTTTTTTCACCGCAGGTTGTAAAATGTTTTTATATCTCAACATAACTGTTATTGTACTTCTGCATGTGTTTTAATATTTGTTGTTAATATTATAGGTAAGTTTTAGTTTCATTAGAGGAATAATAATTTTAAAACACTTATTTGCATACTTAGGTAGCTGGCAGTGTAGGTTGAGAGGTACCTATTATGTCATACAATGATACAGTCTTTTGTGTTTCATTACAATACTCTCTACAAATTATGAGTCATCTACTTCCTACCAAATGAAATTTGTTTTCAAAATTTTGTTCCAACATAATTATGCCAGGAATAGGCATAGAATAGAAATGATGCAAGTTTCAGAAAGAGCTGCTTGTTTCATGGAGTATTTGACATGCTTCACCAAACAGTCTAAAAATAACGAAAGACAAATATAAGAGAAAAGCAGAATATTCTGTATTTCCCTAATCATATTTCTAATCTAGTGTGGAACATGCTTTCTCAGAGTCAGTGTGTATGTGACAGCTAGGGATGGGATTGATATTAATACTGAAACTTAATCAATTGTGATTGTCTCATCTTGACAAGCAAAGATCATGATCATGAAATAAACTTACTCTGTTTTGCTTCTGAGGCTTAGATCATGTATCAAGTTGCAATAAATATGTATCGCTCAAGTGAATCAATGAAAAATACCTACCTAAAATAACTAAAAAAAAAAGTACTTTTTTTTCCTGTTTTTCTTTGTCTTTTCCCTTGGTTGGAAGGAGACTGGGATACATGACAGAAGGTACTATTAGAAATTTAAGTTTCAAATACAATATCAATTAATTTAAGTGGTTGAACAGCTAATTTCCTTTTCTTGGGAAACCTCTCTTTGTAGACAATTATTTCTCATCAAATTGGATCCCAACCTGACTTTAGTGAGGACACTGGCACAGCCTGCATGAAAACTCCCTGATTTTATTTTTTAACCTGCATCTTTCTTTAAGTATTTAGATAGATATAGAATTTTATTTTTTTTCTTTTGGGGGAAGAGGGAAATAATGTTTTTTAATGAGCTTTCTGTTTTGTATCCAAAACTGGTTTTGCAGGAAGTAGAAGAAAAGATTTGGATTCTCCAGAGGAATTTTAGTCTGACAAGAAAGTCTCAGACCACACTACAGAATCCTCTGAAGGTGCTTCTCTTTTTTCAGCTATGCTGAAATGCACATGGGAACCTCCAAATCTTTGGTACAAGTGCCCACAGTAAACACAAAATTGCTACTTACAGGCCAAAAGTGCCATTTCAACACTTGGTGTTGATTTTTCAGGAAGCAGCAATGAAGTTGCAACAAGTCCAAGAGCAATCCAGAGAGACTTCAAAGGTCTTGAGGTGACTGATTAAGGGACTAGAAGTACAAGTAGTGTTTTTCTTTATCCTTCCAGTTGCAGGGAATGATGAGGGAAGAAACAAGAGCTTTCAGATCGTTATGTATCGAATCAATTGCATCAGCAATAGTGTGGTCGGCAGGACCTGTGCACCTGCACTCAGCACTGGTGAAGCTGCGTCTCGAATCCTGTATCCAGTTTTGGGCCCCTCATGACCAGAAAGATGTTGAGGTGCTGGAGTGTGTTCAGAGAAGGGCAATGGAACTGATGAAGGGTATAGAGAACAAGTCTCATGAGGAGCAGTTGACGGAGCTGGGATTGTTCAGCCTTAAGAAAAGGAGGCTCAAGGGAGACCTTGTTGCCCTTTAAAACTGCCTGAAAGGAGGGTGTAGTGAGGAGGTGATCAGTCTCTTCTTCCAAATAACAAATAATAGGACAAGAGGAAGAGGTCTCAAGTTATGCCAGGACAGGTTTATATTTAAAATTGCAAGAAATTTTTTCACAAAAAGAGTTGTCAAGCATTGGAAGAGGTTGTCCGTGGAAGTGGTGCAATCACCATCCCTGGAAGTATTTAAAAGACATGTAGATGTGGCACTCAGGGATATGGTTTAGCAGCAAACACAGCAGTGCTTGATTAATGGTTGGACCTGATATTACATGTCTTTTCCAACCTAAGCAATTCTGTGATTCTATGATTCTGTGAGGTTTCCTTAGCAGCATATGTTGTCATAAAATTTGAAAAACTCCTCTGACATACTTGGGTCTACCTTTAATTTATTATGTTTGTTCTTATTACATTGCTGTGAGGGAGGCAAATATGAACCTTGGGGCTCCTGAAAATTTACTCAAGTTAAGCCACAGTTGCACTTCCCTAGAAGAGATGTGTTTGTACAAGTGTTACATGATAAATTCAATAGTCAAAGTTTTACTTGAGAACTTTTCCAAATATGATTTTTCTATTCATCTGAATAATAAATAAGGATGTGTAGCAATGAGACCATAGGGTTTTTTACAGCAACATTGGATTACAACTTTGAGTGAACTGCCTGCTTAACAGAGAACTGATTTTCCTTTTTATCTTGGCTTAGGACAAGGCATCTGTTACATCTTTAAAAATTCAAACAGTGAAAGATTTATATGATAACAGCCAAAAGTTGGAGTGTAGTTAAGAAAGGAATATAGAACTTACAACAAAAATGTCCACTATTAATATTCTTTTTATTTACAGTATGGCTTCCAGAAGGTGCTTTGTAAAAGAAAAGATGATATCTTACCTAAATATTAAGCACCAAAGTAGCCTAACTGATTTTTGGAGACTTTCCTCTCAAGCACAGGTCCTGAGGAATGCTTTGCTTTGCCCTGCAAGGGAGTTTGGTGAGATACTGGGACTCCACTAAATCATTGCCTTGAATGGTTGTTGAACTATAAAGCTGTTTCCATTGTGTGCCTGGTCATCTCAGGACATAATCATAGCTGCCATTTTCAAAATATTTTAACTCTTCAACCTTGAAAAAGTACAATTCCTCCATTTTTACCTGCTTTACCTTGTGTGCACAGTAGCTAATTAATTATGTGTAACACTAGTACTTCATAACCAACAGTGACTCTTCCTCCTCTTATTTTTATATCCAAGTAGGGTATCATATCAACATAGTTTCTCTAAGCTTTCAATAATCCTCTTGATGGAATCAAATAATTGAAAAAATGCACCACTTCCTTCACAACATTGCATATAATTAATCAATGTAACAATCTTTTACAGTTTTTTAATTGATTTATGCTAGAATTACTCACCATTATGGATACACAAAATATGGTTGCTCTTAATGCATCAAAATGCAAATTAAATTTACTGATGGTATTTTACACAACATAACTACCCCCTGAAATAGAACAGTAAACTGTTAGAATAAATAGAAGATTTTTCTTCAACTACTGACAAGTTATTGCAGTTTTTTAGTGGAAGGCCTTAATATGGCTTTCCCTAAGTCTTTCATTTCAAAGGAAGACTTCCTTTTTTATCTTTTCTTTGTTATTTCAAATTCCTGCCAATAATTCACTAAATATGTAGGATCTTTGCCTTTCGGGCTTTGGTTGGTTGGTTGGTTGGTTGGTTATTTTTTTCCCCGGGATTAACTGAATCCTTGGTGTTCAATTGCACTTGTTAATATATGGTTGATAAGTATAGTTAGTATATAAAAATTGTTAAAGCTATGAAACAAACCAGGTGTTATAAATGTTTGGCCTTGATATCCTAGTATTGACAAACATTTTTGAAGCTACCATCAGCTGGAAATAGAGTGGAGTAATTCAAATAGGAAATTTCAAGTAATAACTAAAAATCCTTCTGTAATCAGTTCCCAATTGTGAATCAGAAGTATCATTACCAGTATTATCTCTATGGATTTTAGTCCTAATGGACAAGAGTCTAAGGAGGATCTCTTTGCCCTCTGTAATAATTTCATTGGTTTTTTGCTTACTCATACTCCTGGTTCTGCAATACTGGGGTCACTGTAGATCTCTCTCATTGAAATAAAAGCAGTGAAAGTCATCTGCATTGAGTTTTGGCCTATACAAAAGTGAGACAAAGCAATGTAACATATGTACTGCTAGACAAGTTGTAATATACCATTTTTCCTTTCCATATTTTGCTTCCTTTAGGTAACTTATAAAGTTGTTATTTTCCTGCTCTTAAGTGGGTTTAAATGTGGGGGGCTTTTTAATTATTTCATTTTTGCAGTTTTATAGCTTTAAGTCCCACATCACCACCTGTTCTCCTTTTATTCACGTAGATAGGAGGGTTCAGTGGGAGAGAAAAGGTATAGACTCCAACACAGGGCAGGAAGACCTGCCTTCCCCAGCTCTGTCACTTTACAAAGCCACTCCTCAAGCCCGTTCCACATAAACATGATATGTGGAGCTGACTCACACACAGGTTCCTCAGCTCCCACCTCAGCCCAGTGAGGCACTGCCCATGTGCCAGTACAATGTCAGGGCACCTATGGTCGTGCATTGAGGTCTGTCAAAGTGAGGAGATTTGTCAGATCAGTTTCATAATGGGAAATAGACTTAATTTAAATGTTATAAATGGCAAAACTTAACCCTTTGGAAATGCAAGGGGTGGAGAAAAGGATGTAGTAGAAGGGAAAGAAGAAGTTAAATGCTAGTCCCTAGACCCAATTCATAGGCTGGATATCTTTCTAATTCTTTATTCATCTGTAGAGCTACTCAACCAAGTCTAAGTGAAAAATTTATGTTATGAGAAGACACTAGATAAAAGAAGGTTAGAATTACCTATGATTGCTCCTTTCAGATATGGCTATAAAGTCTGCTATTTTAAATTTCTTCAAATATCTTTGTCATTACTGTAAAAAGATCTAATGGAGTCTGAATTCCCTATTTCATCTTCAATTTCTGATGCCATCCCTCAGGAAGAGGCACCCTTCCTTTACATTGGTATTCTAAGACAAAAATTTCTATCTGCAATGAGTGCCTTTATAACATTAGCAATGTAATTTTGTCAAATATAACTACATCATGCTGTGAAGTGTTCTGAAAAAATGCAACTTTCACTCTGGATGTTATTTTAAAAGGAGACCTATAAGTGTTAAAGAATGGAGCCTACAGAAAAGAAGAGGTTCTTCATGTCTTCTAACCTTATGTGCATAAAATCCCTGAACACATGGACAACCTTGATAGAGTCCAGAAGAAACAAAATGTCATGCAGTCATACTAAATTCATTGAGCTGGAATGAACAAGTAAAAGGTAGTAACAGTGTTAGTACATCTTTGCTGCTGTATAAAACAGTTGAATAAAGTTAAGAAACCAGAAACTGTGCAGAGCTCAGTTTATGTAATCCTATGGACATAACTATTGGAAAAAAACAACAGGAATATTTGAAATGACAAAGAAAAAAAGAAAAACTTTTTTTTTTCCTTTTCTACTGCTCTAAAGTAGTGCAATAAGAAAATTTATATCTTAGCTACCCTTTACAAGATGTTAAAATCAGCACTGGATATGCCCTATCTACACAGTATAGACTAGGAAGTATTGGACTTAAGATGCAGGGGAGATTTAAGATCCTAATTTGTAGGACAACCACTGAATATAAAATAAGTCAAAACCATCTAGAAGTACAAGGTAGGAAAGCAAAACTGAAAAATTTATTTTCTACAATCTGGCTAGTGGAGAAAGCACAGATGGAAGCAGTCTAAGTATCTCCCTCCTGATCTAAGCACATCAGTTTGGACTTTCTTCCTATTTCTAGTTGAAAGGCCCAGGTACAAAGTAAAAATTTGATCCCTGAAGCTGAAGGATCACTAAGTAGGATGTGATCCTTCTTTATACTCTTCTGTACAATTTCTGAAACACTTATACCTTTACAGAACCAGTAAAATTGGTCACTGGAGACCCTAGATGGTACCTTCATCTTCTGCATCAGTGTGAGGACAAAATATTTAATGTATATGTTAATTTTATTTTACTTGAATTTTTGTAATTGTATGCTTAAAATAAGGTGTGTAGAACATGTTTATATCTTGTCTAATTCAGGAATATCACTAGTATTTTGCATCCAATACCTGGATAAAAGTACAACAGTACCAGGCATTTTGCTCTTAACTTTGAGTGATGGAATGGCAGTTATTTACCTTTACTTGAGCTGAAAGTTGAGATTTCAGCTTCTAGCAGGAAGTTCTGTTTACTGTTCTCTTTATTCACTCTGGGTTTTTGCATCAACCAAGATTTATTAGTTCTACTTTGGTGGCACCTGTGTTAATTCTGTCTTTTTCTGTCCTCAGCTAGAAAATAAGGATAAAATAGGTGAAATGGAAAGAGGAAGCTAAAAGGAGGAACAAGTCTGAACAATACTAGGTATTGGGAGTTAAAGGAGTGTGTGTGCATCTGCATGAGAAATGGGGGTGGGTGGAAAGGGTCAGAAAAGAGAAAGAAAATCCTACGCTTCAGTGTTCCTCATCAGTGTGTTCTCAGTGCTGCCTTGATAAAGGCCTTTAGTCACTCAACCTATTCCTCAAAGATGTGAAGAAGCAAACAAATTCCTTTCACAATGTAGCAATATTTTTTTTCTGTTTAAGCATCATTTGGAGAGACAGACAGAGTGACTGCTCTTATCTTCCTTTCTTTTGTGCTTCATCTGGCAGTTATAGTCTCTTTAACCATGTCTGCAAGCAAAACATATCACTTTACATTTCTGGAGGGCCTCGTGTCATTGTAATGATGTATGGCATCCTGTTAAAGCCTCCACATTGAACATGCAACTGAAGGCAATCTGAGTTGTATTCCGGGGGTGACTACAAAGATTGAAATACTGAAGATTACTGAAAGCAATGAATCAAAATGACTACAAGCTAGCTCGAGTAGAAGAGACATGAATAAAAGTGTGCCAGATCTTCTACCTTGTACGCTCTGTAGCCATTCACACTATTTCAAAATGGGGCACAGTCATTTCTCTTCAGATACAACGTTTAGACAATCTGGCCTACTGAACTCAGTCTGTTCAAAAGCAGATACTCACCATTTGCCCAAATAGAGATATTATTATCCAGTTACATGCTAGCAACGTCAGCTAACTGTAGATCTATTTGGTGTACATGTCTTAGAGTTCCTATAGAATGAAGAAAATAAAATATATTGCAGAATGAGCCATTTGACCACATTTGACTCATTATATGTCTGGTTTAGGATGGAATTAACTGGGTTTTAGATACACTTCTTTCTAACCTCTGATTATTAAAAGATTTAAGAGATTTTTGCACCAGCACTGTCATCAACAATTGACCACATCTATTGTCACATTGACAGAATTAGCCAATATTCTTGTTAAAAACAAGTAATTAATCAAATGTCAGCACAAGGTTTACCAGATTCTTCATAAAAGTTCTACATCTTGAAATACTTCATGTAAATTAGTCAGTGAGTACTTTTAAAGAAAAAGCAATTTTACATAAGCTGGATCAACTCAAATCTTAAAGCAGAGTTGCAAGAGAACACTAACATTTACCAGAAAAAGAGTATGTAAATTCAGCTATATTTAGAAATGAGGAATTTCTGAAGAAAAAATTTTCCTCCCTGAAGAAAATAGTGCTCATTAATATTGCCTTTTTTTTTTAATTAAGTATTCAGGTTCAATAAGAGTTTATATTTCACTTTTTGACAAAGAAGTGTTAAGGACACAAAAGAGCCTCAGACACCAGACATTTAGCAACCTGAAGAATTGTGCACTGTTTAGCATGATTCTCAGTTTTCTTTGACAAAGTAAAGCCTGTAGCTCTGCATATGATTGCAATTATAGGAGTTTTCTTCATGTTTCTTAGGAGTACTAGATCTGAACCTAATGGGGGAAAAATTCCTTTCCTTTTTTATTTCCTTGTTGGTTTAGAAATGGTAAGAGAAATGGCCAGTTTCTTCATGCTAGTTTGCACCTGAATCATAGAACTGTAGAATCTTTTAGGCTGGAAAAGACCTCTAAGGTTATTATGTTTAACCATAATCCCAGCACTTCCAAGTCCTCTAAACCATGTCCCCAAGGTCCACATCTACATGTAGCATAGATAGTAACATTTCATTAGTCTAAGGAGGCACAGTTTTGCCTCTGATTATTATCCTTAAGGATAATATATAGTCCTTGAATTTTTTCAGGAGATTTAAAAAACCTCATGACTTGTCCATTTTCCTAAAGTTCAGCCACCTTGGGCAGTGCCTGTTGGTGTGTAAGCAGTCAGCACCACTTCCAAAGGAAAAGTTAGGTTCATTACTGCTTGTATCATCTTACCAGCAGTTTTGACTCAGTAGCAGGTTATCAGCTTACTGCTTCCTCCTCATCTATGAGCAGAAAAGAGGAAAAATTTTCTACTGACATTTTAAACTCAGCCATTTACAGCAGCTTAACGAGTCAGTATTTCTCACCGGCAACTGTCTTCTCAGCTTCAGCACTTAGATTTGGGATAAGTTATTTGTTCTCGCTGTTCAAAACTTCTCAAAAGCCATAATAGGTCCAAGATAATAATTTGCTATAACGGGTGAGTACTGGACCAACATTAGAAAAGTTTCTCTTATGTCATGAATCCTTTCTGAAAACAAGTTGAAGGGTGTACTCTGAACTCTTACAATCCCTTAGGGCAAGAGGAACAGGGTGTAGTGCATGGCTGTCATAGACTTGTGACACACAGGTGATCACAAAGATTGGTCTTAGGTTGACAGAAGGAAGTTCTGTCTTAAATGTGTTCTGATGTGTCCCAGGTGTTCACTGCCACAGCGAGTTCTCTCTCCCACTCCACATCTGTCTTCCCAGGTGGCCGTCACCCTTCCTAAAGATCATGTTTAACAAGAGAATAGATGAAAGCTGAGGTCTGATTGTGTAGGCAGCTTGTTATCTGTAGGTTATGAAATACAGTTCTTTACTCCAGGAAGTACAAGCTCCTACTCTAGCCAGGAAACTCTAAGTATGAATATGCGTGTGGTTACTCAGGGGTTCATAGCATTTATGGAAGATGTAATGATCAGGAATATCAGTGATAAGAGACAGCAAAGTTAAGAAATCATAAGTGATCTTTCCTTTTCTTTTTTCCATCCACTGTATTTAGCCTTTGTAGATGTACCCAGGTTACTCATAGAAGTAAGCAGTTTGGACCACCATGATATTCTGTAGGCTTAATTGTTATATATATGTAAGAATAGGAAACTATAGGGAGCTGAGTAATTTTGTTGAGCAAAATTTATTTGACTAAGCCACATATCAAGGATAAAATCACAACAGTGTTTCACCAGAAAAGGTTTCCCAGGAAAGAAATAAATGTTCCTTCCTAACCTGGAAGGAGAGGGAGGTGTTCTGGGAGGTAGCATTTTGATTATAGTGCATAAATGCTGCCAGAATATCAGTTGCCCTGCCTCACTCTATTTATGGTCTACATACTCATGCCCAGCTAAGTACTACTTTATATCCTTATGTGAGTAAGGACCCAGGTTTGAGAAATCACACAATGGTTATATGTAAACAGAATACAAATGCAGCCTCAATGAATAGAGCACATTAGCTGTTGTGCTCCTGAAACACAGGGTACACATTATGCTTCTGCAGAGTAAAATGAAATACAATTTTATTTTCTAAGGGAGATGAAGTGAACATCAGAGCAAGTTAAACAGTGCACGCTGTGAGTCTGTACAGAGAAAAAATAGTGTCAAAAACCTTAGCCAGAGGTTAATTGATAATCAGTTTAATTATTCATTTGTTATTAATGATTACTAATGAGAAACATTAGAATAATCAATGTTCCAGCCCAGTTCTTTGCCAGATGTCGTGTTAATTGCAACTGAAGATAGCAGTAGTTTAGCAAAATACAGAAACAATTAGCATGATTGACTCAAAGCCACCTCACGCCTCTCTGGAGCATTGTTCTAGCAGCACTACAGAGCAGTATAAAATTCTCTGAGTCTGCAGAGTGGGAAAAGAACATTCCTAATAGCCTTTGATATAACCCTGGTTTGTCTCATAAAAGGTAAAAATTACAGTAAGTCTGACACAAGCAAATACATTTTCTCAGAGAGATTACAATCACAGGCTAATAAGCAAGGAGCTACAAAATAACCTACAGTGAATAAAATGCTAACACCGGTAGAGTTAATGGCCAATTGAAATTAAAATCTACTCTTTCCCCAGGGAAAAGTTCATTGAGTTTTAATATTCCCAATGAAATTTCACTTTTAAATTATGCTTTATGACCTGAAACAACAATAAACCACCTAAGTGCCATGCTGTTATTCAAAATATGCAAAGTAGATTCTTAAACCACAGGTACTGTAAAATGCTGAGGAGTCAAATTTTATTCTATACAGAGATACGATTTCATTCTGTAGTTGGAACAGGAGCTTCCATGTGGTTTAGATGGATAAGCTGCAGGAGTGGATGAAGCCAGAGGAGGATGTGTACACCAAATACATCTTTCCATCACATGACACAGTTGTGTCTATCTCTCCTCACCCAATCCTCAGCTGCAAGCAGGAAACTAGAACTTCTGTCTCCACATCAGGAAATCCAGGTGGCTCCTCTCTAAGCCTAGACTTGCTCCTATTGTTCAGTGGTTCAGGGAAGTAGGCTTTAAGAGCAGAGTCCAGAGCAGTACTGCCACCACTCATCAAAGAAAGAATTGGAAACAGCACAAGTAACACAAGTCCATACACATCTGAGCGGGGTTCCTGGAAGTTAAGCAAACATTGAGCCTACCTAAAGAATGTGGCCAAGCTGCCTATCAGTTTTTTAATTAGCCATGATCAATGGGGTACCATACAAACTGGTGTCATCAGATTATAATCTCAGATAACTGAGATGCATGTAAAAAACCCCCATTCTTTAATTGACCCTGACACTGAAAATAGGATTAATGTTTTGATTCTTACTGGGAAAGTTGGTTAAAAGTACATCTGCCTTGATGATCAGTGTGTGCAATCCTGTACATGAACTCCAATTCCTAATTGTGAAATTCTGTCTGACAATTAAAAATCAGCAGTCATCCTGCCTGCTTTATTTGATTAGCATGTGGCAGGGGAAAGAAGTTTCCTCACTGAAGGTTGGCTTGTGCCCAAGGGGTCCAGGCTGGGCCCCTGGCATGCTCTCACAGGACTAAAGGAGTAGGGTAACATGACGGGCATTGAGGCTGGAAGGAATGAAGGACATCAATCAAAGGGAAGATTCTGCTACAAACTTGCATTTTTGTGATGTCCTGGTTACCTGCTGACCTAAGGAGAAGTTTATTCCTTAAGATTTAAGATTATAATAACTTATTTAGCTGGGCAGAGTTAAGGTTTGTTAGTGCATTACCCATTTATCAAACACTGCTCTGTTGCTTTCAGCACAGGAACACAGGAAATGCGGCAGTAGTCTAGAAAAAAATAGATTCTGACAGGTCTTTCTCCGTGAGATTTCTGACTTTTGTAGTTGTGACATGTAGTCAAAAGTCTCGGGCTTTGGTAAAAACTGCCCTAAAATTCGTGTGGCTGAGCTGCTAAAGACAGTAGAGGGGCAGGAGTTTACAAGAGTTTCATTGTGAGCACAAAAAGCAGTATTTTGGTTGTTTCTCTTTTCATATATATGTATGTATATATATGCGGTTTGTTGTGCTAGATCTGATATCTGCAATATCTAGGGATTGCTTTTTATAGTCAGTCAGGATACCTGCAATGTGAGATACACACATTCTTTGATTTTAAAATAACAAAATAAAATTGGTGAGTGGAGTCTTGAAATAATGGAGAAGCTGTTCTTCTAGCACTAAGAGAACTCTCTTCAGGCATTTTACTCTGCTCCAGAGAATAGAGAAGCACTCATCTAAGAAAAAAAAATAAAACAAAACAAAACAAGTTTATTTTTGACTCTTTCTTTGGCTTTTCTTCCATGATTTATCTTCTTCTGGCATCTTCTATACAGGTTCACTTTGTGTAAAGAGTTTCTCTTTTGCCCTTTGTTGATGTTTCTTGTTGATTTTTTCTTTTCCTTTTCTTTTTTTTTAAACTGGAAATTTGTGTAAATCTGTTCATTCCCTCTGTTCCACCATACTGGCTTTCACCTGAGAATCTGCACAGTCAGCAAGAACACCGATTATCACTTTGATGGATTTTGTTTGGTCTTATAATTATCAAAGTTTCATTTGTTTAGGCGGACAATTTGAAACAATTTAACAGTGTTCCAATTGTTGCATATAGATTACAGCATTAAAAATTTACCAAACATTTCCTTGGGGAAATCATTAATATTAACTTTTGAGCCTTTTAGTAAGTACTGAAAAAGGGAAAAGGTAGCTAAGAGTAGTGTTTTCTTCATTTTAAGAGCATTTTTACTGCCAATTTAGTGTAAAAAGATATCATAGTAAATTCATTTATGGTTGCTTTTAAGTTTGCGAGCTGTCTGTGTGTTTCAAACGCACAGACTAGAGTAAATTACCATGGTTAGCTTTCAGTATTTTGAGGGATAGTTCAGTTTCAGGGCATAAATCAGAAATTATAGGTATTCATATGCCAATTTGGGAAGTCACCAAAACCATTCAAATGTAGATTTGTCAAATTTTTTTAATTTAGGAGTACGTATCTTAAATGAAAATTAATATAGTCACAGAAATAGCCTGATTTGGAACGGATTTTTGATAACTGTATGCATTATGAACATGTTGGATTTCACCATCAGTGTACCTGTCAGTCTGTTAATGAGTCATTACTGTTTTAGTAGAAAATCTATGTCACTTTAAAGCAAAGGAAGAGGCCATGATTTGGCCAACACAGCATCTCCTTAATTTTCCATGGGATTTTGCCATAAGCAAAAAGACAGAATAAGTGAAAGTAGAGGTTATTGGCAATTGAAATAAATACAGATGATGAGAGCTAATTCATTTGTGATTTTGTACCAAACTGTTGGCCATAATAGCACTTGTCTGTTTAATCTGCTATGCATTTATATTACATCAGGTCTTGGAGGTTTTGGTGAAGATGCAGCTTCCATGACATCAAGCACAGTACATTTGGGTGAGTGGCACAGTGCTTACACAAGACAGGAACTGCACTCCTGGTTTTATACAGGGTTACTAAATTATTAGATTACTTTGAGACACTCCTGTCTGTGTACAGCCATGGAAGTGAGCCCAGCTGTGCATATGCTGCCTGCAGGAGAGTCAAATGTGCACCAGGTCCCCTCTTGCTCTCCCAGACCTCCTCTGTTTCCCTTTCCAAGCTCACTGCGGGTTAGCACCAAAGTGAGAGTCAACACACAGGCACAGAGGATAGCCAGGGATTTCAGGCTGAGGTACAAGCCCAAGCCTACAGCTAACGTGAAAATACAGCTCTAACAAGTAAAGCCTGAATTCAGGCTTTCTAACTGTACGCTCCTCAGGTGTAAGGACAAAATTATTTATTTTTCCTCAGATCTCTTCATGTAAGAAACATTGTGGCATAAAATTAATTTATGATACACGACCTAAAATGAGCTAACTTTGTTATTCTGGGATCCTTTCATGGGGTTAAAATGAATTTAGTTTCAAGCAGAGGAAGAAGCTCACACCATATACATTTTAAATCATAATAAATGCAGAATACTATATGTATTGAAATGTCAAGGCACAGTAGGTAGAGAGTCAGTCTGTGTTGAACCTTATTGGCTCTGCCAGGTTCTGTTATAGAACAATACTCTGCAACTGTAAGGGCTTTTTTCAGTTTTAGTGCAAATAAGATGACACAACGACAGAGAAGCAAAACAGCTGTCTTTCTTTTCTCCTGGGCCTAATTATAATAGCAGGTGAAACAAAATAAGGGGCTCAGGTCTAATTTGGTAACTGACAACTCTCTACCTACACAGCTGTTTTATTCATGAGGGGTTGCATTTCGAAAGAAATCCCGAAATAAAAAAGAAGTAAATTTGTGAGCAACAACAGAAAAAGTAATTGTGTATACAGTAGTTTTTTATGTGTGAATAGGAAACTGATACTTGCTTTGATATTGATTTTTCTCTAAGCAGCAGGCTGCTATTTACAACAGTGGATGTATTTTCCTCAGATATTCAGTGCTGCATGATTTTTGCTGTGCCTCAATCACCGTATTATGTTATGTAAGGCACCAGCTGAATTCTGAGATGAGTCAGCTGCCAAATATCACTCTAAAAAGCTATTGTCTCATAGTGAATCAACAGGTTTTGAAGTAATTAAATTCCTCAATGTTTAGTTTAATATAAGCTATTTTAGAATGTAATAAAACATACTTTGGAAGTGAAATTTATCAGGTCCCATTATAACAGCATTTAGCTTCTTTCAGTCACCAGTAAGGCACAACTGTCAGTCCAATAAGATTTATAACCATGCACGTTTGGTTTGCTTGGCAACTAAGAGCTAGTAAGGTCTATTCTGCATGCCAGCCATTTGTAATTGTAACCTATAACTCAAATTTGGTTTTGCTCAACAGGTTAGATGTTTCTTATCATTATTCACTCCTTTCCTGTTCTGCCATAACTCTACAGGCTTTCAGACAGTTAATGTCGTCTCATGAGTGTGGCCATGGTGTAAACTGGTACAGAGAGAAAGTCCATCCCCAAAAGAGCTCTTGCTCTACACATAGACATTCATAAGCACTCTGTTTATGACAGAGATAACACTTGAATGTCAAATGATGACAGAGACAAGGCTGGCCCGGCCAACACACTGGGGAATGACAGAGAGAGGCTGCATCTTTCTCCTTATGGTGGAGCTGCTTACACCAGACTGCATAACTTGTATGACACTTTTTTATTCTTTTGGGACAACATCATGTACAGAATGACAGCTTGAATGATTAAGAAGTTTTGTGCTGTGGAAAAATACTATTAATTTTTAATCTACAGTTTGCAATGTATTTACTGTAGAAAAGAAAAGGTCAAAGAATAGTGCCTTATTCTGGGACCAAAGAGTGTTGAATTTTGTGATAATTCTTAGCTATGTGAAAAAAATCATTCCACAGTTCTGCACCATGGTAATAGAAGGTGAAAACTCTGGGCCAGAGTATTTGTACTGGAGCTTTGAGGACTCTTTTAGGTACCTTCAGATTTGTCCATGAGCGCTACACAAACATGGATAGATTTTGATCTGAATTCAATATTCTCTGTGTAGACAGTTTTGATGTGTTCTTAGCCACCACCACTGAAAATATCTGCTCTCAGGCTGTAACTGCTACAATGTCCTGCACATCTAAGCACTCATGACTTGGTAGGACATATCACTGCAGTCTTCTAAATGAGTCACTAGCCACAAACAGCATGTATGTCTGCTGGCTGCGTGCTCACCAGCTCTCAAACCCAGGCCAGCTGACCAGGTTACCTACAGACAGAAACTATGAAAAAGACAAAAATGTGAATGGATATTTGCAGGTCTCCACATCCAGTAGAAAGATAGACTTAGCCATTGGTGCTCCTTCCTCAGCAAAGTGGGTATTTTAAGGTTAAGAATGTAAATTCCAGTGCAGTACACAGGATGTTCTGAACTCACCCATGCACAGATATACCAGTCTCTGTGAGCGTTGGGATGCTATAGATTTATAGGTGTTTACCAAATAGATACATTTCGTGGGGCTGATCTTTTGTAATCTCTTAATATCAACGTACACGATCTGTTAGAA
This sequence comes from Corapipo altera, assembly GCF_003945725.1. NCBI lineage: Eukaryota > Metazoa > Chordata > Aves > Passeriformes > Pipridae > Corapipo > Corapipo altera. Next base: position 12,298,560 of record NW_020884872.1, read on the forward strand.
AACCCAAAGACAGTGAGACAGGAAGTTTTGGCCCTACTGATGATATATGGACTGTAACAAAACCAATAAAGGATGTTTTGTATTGAGATTAGGAAGGCATCAGTGAAGTCCTGTATTAATCTTTCTTCAGTGGTGAAAGCTGAAATAGGCAGAAAGAACTGTTAGCTCCAAATTTCATATATCCATTGCTCTATGACACACTAATGCTTTAATTTGCCGTACCTCTAACATGGCTTATTGTTTGCAGATAGATGAATGAAGCCTTGGCTACCTCCTGTCATGAGTCTGAAGTCTGCAATATGCCATGCAGGTCTGAAGGGGATGAATTACACCAGTTCACAGACACAGAGCCATCCATCCATCTGTGTCTTGACCATTACAAGCTAGGGAGTGATGTAACCAAATGGTGTCACATGATGCCTAATTTTACATTGATTTTACACTGATTGTGTCACAGACTTTACCCTGAGCAAGTTCAACTTTACTGCAAGTCACTTTTTCTATTTCCAGCCCATAATTGGGTAAGAGTCTGATGCTGCATGCAATCTGATATCTAGTTTTTTGTGTCTGCCCACCTGCTTCCTTAAATGAATCCACCTTGTTCAAACTGTGATGGATTAAATATTGGATTGTGTCACAGGATACAGTGAGTGAGAGAGAAATTGTATGGAGTGCACAAAAGAGGCATGTTGAATGTATTCTCTGTCATGAATTTTGACTTAGGAATCAGAGACTATGAGACTATTTGCATAGCTAATTTTAATTCTATAGTACAAGATAAACAATAACTTAGGAAGTCTAATTTTGCAGTCAACAGCTAATGCTTTTACCTTCATGACTGGAATTAATGAAGATCTCATCTTTACTCTGCTAAGCATGTGAGTCGTTTCCTGATTCCTCTGGGTAATTTTTTTTTTAAAAAAAACTGTTTATTTTAAGAAAACTACAGCAGCACAGAAGTCAAACTCATTTGCTGCCACAGTCTTGGACCGGATAGTACAAAGCTGTAGATAGATCAATACTTTAACATTCTGTGAGTTAACAAAAAACTGAAGCACAGCCATGGACATATGGATATATTACCATTTATTTAAACTAATAAAGTCATAATTAAAAGTGTAATTATGTAAGTAGTCTCGTAAGATCCCTGTTTTTCTTTTAAAGAATAGCAAACAGCCTGCAGTGTGTGAAGAAGGCACTAGAGATTCGTGTAATCAAGGATGTTTGGTTCATTATTTCTTTGTGCATAATTATTTTATTTTTCCAATAGCTCTAAATCTGTTTTTTTACTTTGCAGGCAGCTTTGCAAGTACAACTCTGAGGTATTTATAATGAATGCAATATTTCCTGTCAATATTAGGTTTTTATCAAAAGCAAACAAGCTCACAAACAATAAGACAGTATATTAAATGGCTAAACAGTACCATTATATTTTTAATTAGAAATGTCATAATGATGTAAATCAAAAAAAAAATATTCTGTCCTGATTTCCAGAAAGCCAGGGTTTCAAAAGAATTAGAGAGCTATATGTGAGAAAATTTAAAATTTAATATCCGAGCTACGAATCACTGAAGGGAAAAAAGTGAATCATGCTCCATGAATTGCACTTCTTTTTGGTAGAAGATATAATTTTGGATTTTTAAAGCTTTTAAACTTTAAAAATTGTTGATGGCTATCATATTAATGGCATTAATTATAGATTTTAAGCTACTTCCTTGTCCTGAAAAATATTAGGAATTAACTTTCCCAGAACAATTGTCCATTAGCCAAAATGTGGGTATCTCTATACCTATTTATTTTATATTATATTGTCATTCAAAAACCACTGCACAGAGCTATGTCATATAGTCTACATCATGAGCTGCTTTAAAGAGGCAAACCGACACAGTCCTTGGAATTACAGATATATATCAAATAAAAATTTGCTATTATATCTGTAATTTAGAACCATCCTCAATAATTTTGTACAGTTTCACTTTTTCTTATTTTTTTCTAAGGCAGTATGTTATTAATCTCTTTGGTTTGCACAGCATAGCATACTGAATTCAACAACTTCATTTTACAGCTTACAATTCTCCATGTTATGCGGAGAGCTAAGGGAAATAATTTTGTAGATCTAGGAAGAGTGATTAGTTATAAGATTACTTATATACAGAAAGTATGTAAGTAATCTCATACCTACCATTCTCTACTTCCAAAATCAAAATCACTAAAATTTATTTTAAAATAAAAACAAACAAACAAATAAAGTCAAAACACACAAAGGAAAAACCCACTACTTTTTGTGACTAAGCATTCTGACCACAGATGAAATTTCTGGGGGAAGAGAAACCTATAGGAAGTCTATGGTATATACATAGAATATCGGCTTTTTGGAAAGCTGATGCTGGGGTAAATAAAACTTGACACAAACTTTGTACAACCTTGCAAAGCCTCTTTCTTTATCCAAATCAATTTATTTCACAGGTATTGAAAATGGATACTTTTCCAAAGCTGATTTAATTTAAACCTTTGACTTTTCATTATTTCTTTTTATATATTTCACTCTCTGTCCTTACAGTATGTGATTCTTTTCAGAACATTTACCTCACTAGAGCTCTGTCACTGAAGTCATATTTGTTCCACAGGGTATGAGCCCTCCAGGGGCAGTCAGTCCTTCCTTTCTATGTATTTTTGCTAAACTGTTCCATAAAATAGTGTAGATATCAATACAAGACAAAATTACTGTTATTTATGACCACTGTTTGTTTCTGATGCCATGAGCAGTATACTGTTTCCCCAGCATCTGATAGAAAGCAGTAAAATTTTAACCCAGATCTTCTAATAATTAAATTGTACTCAAAAATTTCTCTAAGTGTACAGTAATATCTTGAATGTATAATTTAATGAATGTATCAAAAGATGGCAATGACTCTGGTCAAAACAGTTTCACTCGTTCTCAGATTTTGGCCATATCATGGTAGACTTACTGACACAAAACCTACAGACTGATATCACACTTACATACGTATTTTGCATTTTTTTCTAAACATTCCTTACCTCACATATTCACATATATGAATCCACATATATTCACATATTCAATATCAGTCACCTTCTGTAAGGTACATTTCTATTTCATGAGAAATGTTCCTACCTTTAGTTTACTCTTTGCTTCCAAAATCTGAGCAAACACTGAGATTCAACAGACTTTCCATTCTAAGATATACGCTTGTGTTGTTAGGAAATGTTTTATTTAGAGAGACACACACACAGACCAAAAAAAACCACTTCTTTTCAGCTAAAACTACAGCTGTACAATAGAAACAAGGCAGTTTATCTTTAGTCCTGTATAAGCATAACTGCTACTGATTTTTCCAATTTACATGTCATTCCCATTCTGCTTTATGCTTTCATTTTGAAATGCAGTACTTCAGGCAAACAGTACAGTCTGCAGCACTAAAGTTTCTCGGATGCCAAAGGCACATTTCAAAGTGATTCCTTTTATTTTCTTCATTTGACCCTACATTGATCAGAAAAGCAAAGAATTTTGTGGAATGAAGGAAAAGCTGCAAACCAGAATGAAAGCACTTTTAAAGAATAGGATTTTCTTTGTATTGTCATATTTAATTAATTGCATTTCCACAGATAGAGGAGGAAAAATCCAATTTCAGCAGACTTAATTTTGGCATCTACAGTATTGCAGTTCTTGAGAAAGTTCTGTGAAGACTGAAACAGCAAAACTACTGATAAAATCCATATGCTCATCCTCAAGCACACAGCATTTTAATCCTGGACCTACTCCCTTCCCGTCAGCCTTTGTGAACTCTTGATTATGAAAATATCAAAAAACCCACAATTCAGAAGTTACAGGGAAAAAATGTTTATAGTAGACCTTATGTTTAAGCTTATGGTACGATTAACTTTTAGATGTGTTTTTCCTCGGGCCTTTATCATGCCAGACTATCTAAGCATTCAAGTTTTGACAGGTGAAAAGGTACATATATCAAATAAAAAATAATAAGAAAAAAGACTTGAAATAGATTTAGACTATTCAGAAATAACACTAAAGACAAAAAATAACAAGTTAAGATACCAAGCCTTGCAAACTCACAAAGACTGACAGGGAGCAGAGATCAAAAATCCAAAATTTTACCCAAGTTTCTCTGACAAATGCTGCGTCCTTTGTGGTACGAGCGTTGCTTGCGGGGTTGGTTGGTGGGTTTGGGGGTTTTTTTGTTTGCTTGTTGTGGGGGGTGGGGGTGATTGTATGTTTGTTTTTTAAAATGGCTTGATTTCCTGATTTGGAAAGGGAACTCACTCTCTTTTCAATTAACTGCTTCTGTGCAGACACTGTTTGCTTTTTTAGATATATTTTCAAGTGTTTCTTCATAAACTGAACAGCTCTAAGATACAAAAGTTTTCACTCAGAGAAGCAAGGGAAAAAAATAAAAAACACCACTGAAGAAAATCTGATAAGCATTAGAGCGTGTTTATGCTTCTTTTTTCTTTGCTGTACAGAATTAACTGAACAGATCCAAAGTGTAATAGAGATTTTGGTTTATCATGTATCTCCCAGTTAGGTGCACTGAAGGAACTCCCGCATTGCCCTTTCAAATTAATAAGGAAAATAACAGCCAACAAAAATTCAGATGTTAGAAGCAAAGTTTTGTTGCCTCTCTCTCATACCTATCATTCCATCATTCTTCTTTTACATATCTTTTCCTTTTCCCTAATCACTGAAAATTTTTCTCCATCCTTCCTCTTGATCATATCAACTTTTTATTTTTCTGACATAAGACACAAATAGAAAGACTTCCCAAAAAAATTGATTCATTGTTCCTCCATCTCAACATATCAACTGCAGAGAAATATAATAAGAAATTAAAGGCTTCATTTTTTTAATATTTCTTGTTGACACTGTATTTTTAACTTGACATGAAACTGCACAATTTTTTCAAAGTCTAAGATGTATGATGTACCAGAGTTTAAGGATGCAACATAATCCTTTCATCAACCAAATGGTTGCACTCTTACGGCAGCCATAACCCAGCAAATGCCTTCAGCACAGACACTACTGAAGCAGACTATGCTGGCACAAACACATTTAGACCAAGAAAAAAAAAAATCAAAAGCTTTGTTTTGCTTTGAAAAAATAATTAATTTCATTTAAGATTTGTCCAATATCAGGGTTACCTACAGAAGCTTTTAAACAGGTGCACACAAGCCACAAGACAGTCAGGGCACATAGGAACTGAATTAGACACATCTTCCTGTCCAGATCTCACTTATTAAAGCTGGATGGGCACAACTCCATGAAAGCCAGGATCATACTCTTTCCCTCAAATTCCGGTGGTGAAAGATGTTACTAATATGTCATACCCTTCTAGGTCTGCAAAAGAAATTATCTCATAAGTCACAAATATGAATGACAGCTCAACCTCAGCTCTCTCCCAGCATTGAAAGTTTGGTATCTCAGCTGGATTCACGTGTATTTTTGCTCTTGGTGTCATGCTATATACAGCATGACATCAAAACAATCCATGAAACATGTGATGACAGTACGTACTTTATGCAATCCACAATGGGCCCTTCTCCCCTCAACACAGCAGTTAAAAACATTATAAAAGAAAAGTTACCTAAACTCTGGCTTCTGTATTTCACTACAGAATTTTCTGTACAATGGGAAGAGATCAGAGGGGAAAGAGACATGTTAGAAAGTTACAGCTGCAGCCTGCAGCAAATATTGCTAATTTTTATAGTGATTTTTTTCTGTGTTTCAGAAGGCATGGAGCTGAGGTTACAGGAAATCAATAGTTCTCTTGAGAATCAGAATTTATGAGAAAAATATCTTACTTGGTAAAACTATTTTGTTCATTATTTTTATTTTTTTCTAGAGTAAAACCAATGTGCATCGATACGTTCATTCTAATTAATCTCAGATCCCCTATCTCAGTAGAGGACAACCCCGTTTGCAGCTATAGCACATCCTTAAAAAAGAAAATCTCACTTTTGATCAGCAGTGGGTAATTTCAGAAGACCTGTTGTCTCTAAAACAACAATCATTTAAGGATGTTTTCACTGTTGTGATTACAATGTATGTCAAAAGTTGTGTGTTTTATACTTCTTTTTCATATGTTGTAAGTCAGTAAAGACTGAGTCAGAAACCAAACAAATTTCTTCCCTAGGAAGCTTCTGGTATAGCCCTGCACAGTCTCAGTACCAAGCTGCAACTCACTCACCAATAAAGTAGACATGTCTGAGGAAAATCGTGAAATAATTCATCAAAAAAAAAAATTCTGTTAAACCAAGAATATTCAATTGTCACAGCTTGCCATGTTTTTTTTTCCTTTCATCTGTTTGTGCTACAGACCTGTTGGTCTTCCTGGCTCAACGTACTCTGTGGTTGCAAACACAAATTCAGCATCACCTTGCTGCCAGAGGGCACCCACCTGAACAAGAGTTCCCCAGCCCACTGCTCAACCACCATCTTTAACACAATGACATTTTCAGAAAAACACCGCCAAATGCATTGGTCATAGGAAGACAGTGCCTTTTTTTCTTTCACAAGGATTTCTCCTGATGAGTAACAACATTTTCACTGTTTATAAAAAATTTCAGCTTTTCAGTACACAGTATATTAAATATGTAATTCATTTGGAAAATTACAAGTTCTTTTAAAACTCCAGATTTATTCAATCATACCTATTATTAAAAAATTAATCATTTTTAAGCTGTATTCACTGAAAATTTACTTTCTAGTTTCCTTCAAGTTACAATCATTCTATGCTTTGGCTGTTCTGAATCCCACTGATTAAAACACAGAAAATGCAAACATTCCTCAATTTTCTACCTAGTCATTCCTTTCTGGCAATGGAACATACAAAGAAAAGAGGGACTTTGCAATGATGAATGCTTATGTCAGTGACTATGAACTAAAGGAGTCCCCAAGATCTGAGAAACCTCACAGAGAAATTTTGCCAGCACTTCTCTTTGCAGCCTACCAAGAAACCTCTAGTTTTATCTGCCTGCTGGTCACTGTTGCAGAATCCCACAAGCAAAGGGAAAAACTCGTAAAGGTTAAGTTTAGAAAAAGCTGAACAAAATTTGAAATATCTAAATCACGTCTTCTCCTCAAAATTGTAAATTATACAGCATCATTTACCTCCTTTTAAGTAAATGGTTTGTGATACATTGTCACTAAGTGTTTACTAGGAAGTAAGGTCAGACCCATTAAAGGATTTACTTACACAAAACTGGAGGCTAGACCTAATTCAATGACAGCTCTCCCTGTGCTTCAAACTAGCTTTGATCCAGAGCTCACTGGGATGTTGCAGCCTTTCATTGTGCTCACAGTGTTAAGCTCTGCCTCTCCAGTGGTCATATTATCACAGCCACAATCCTGTATCATCACACAACCTTGTCGCTGCCAGGCCTAACCTGGTTCGTGCCATTGTCATTTAGAATATAAGCGAGGGCTCTCAACAGCTGCCTTCAACCCTTTACAGCTTCCTCTGAAGCTGGCCCTCACACCTGAAGTGATTTAACAAAGATTGCATAGTAGCCTAATTTGCATGGAAACAGAGAAACCAATTTCATTCCCTTGGTTTAGTCATTAGATACTTTCCCTAAAGTTTCTGATTTAGCAAAAGGTAAATCTGAATGTACAGAATACAGTTGCCAAGCAGATCATGGGATTTGTCCATTAACTTCCATAACTATTTCATGATTATCTGTTTGTTATATGTACTTCTCTGGTATTGTTTTGAAGTGAAATGAAGTATACAACAGTTATTAAAATATAACCTTTGGATTTTCCACTAAAAATATCAGGAAGTGTGGATGCAGGATTATGACCTCAGTGATGCAGAACTGTCTTCTGCTTTAAATGGTTTCTTACAGATGCTTAATAACATTAAGCTTCTTATCAATTTCCCATTACTGCCTCTTCAGCAGTTAAAGCAGTGAGATTAACTGTCCCTCCTGAGCTCTTGTAGTAATACATGACTGTGACTTTATGACAACGTGTTCTGTGAGTGGGATGTGGTTTGAGCACAGCAGAGCCGTACTCTGGTATGTCTTAATAGAGTTCTGGGCCCTCAGTAGGGCCCCAGTGAAGGCACAGTGGGCTGAAAGTTCTGCTGACAGTCAGCAATGCCTTTGCTTGAACTTCACCTTTTGGAGGTCTCTTTCTTTTTCAAAACTAACTAAGTAACTTCTCTCTTCAGGAAATTATCTGTCCTTTTTCTTAAATCCTGAGAGAGATCAGAGCATAGAAAAATATCCTTGACAATCCCTTGGAGTTTTTGTGTCTGTTCTTCATTCCCTAAACTATTTCTAAAATACAGGATTTTTGTATTCTCTACTGCTTGCAGAAATATCCTAACTTTCTCCAGAGATCTTACCTGAGCAGAGGTAACACATCCTCTCAAGCTTTCAGTTTTATCAGTGGGAAGCTGAGGAGTGCAGCTGAGAGGGTTAAGGTTCATCTAGTTACTTGGCCTCAACAAATGGGGAACCAGGATCCCTGAGCATACCATAGAGTTTCATCTTCCACATTTTCATTAAAATCCTAAAAAATATAGTGGTGAATGCAAGACTTCAGGTTAAAAAAATCAAAGCAGTATTTATATTAAGTATCAGATTTACAGCATCTGCATGAAAATTTCAATCATAAGTTATCGCAGTTGTATAAATGGAATTACTAAGAAGATAACTTTGACATGGTTCTTGTAAATAAGGAATCAACAAGAATTAACACTAGTATCTTGGAGGAAGAACTGACCATTTGCTGAGTAAATATTAACTGCTCAAGAGATCACCAGGCAAAAGCAGTATTGTTTACAAAGAGTTAAGGAATATGACTACAAAACAAGTTGAGAAAACACATGAGAAATCATTCTCTTGAATCTGAAACGAGGTAGACCTTATCAAGAGAATGGTATTCAGTTTTAGTCAGTGAGTTTTAAAATAGGTTGGGAAAGTAGGAACATGTAGTGATCTTAGTGGAAATTTAAAAAAATGTCTAAAATGAGGAAATTTGCATGTGATATATAGATACTACACATAGTATTCTTCTGAAACTTGATTTATTGAGCTATTTTCTAATTTAGAAAACAAAAAATTATTTTTCCTTTGGAGATTATGAGAAATAATCTGACCAATATAAAAGATTTTTGAGATTAAATATATGCACTAAACTTGCTCATCTGTAACAGCAATAGCATTATTACTAAATATTGTAGACAATGGGGTTTTAAAAGAGTAAGGAAGGCAATGGGAAGAGAGACAATTATGAGAAAAAAATCACAAGTAGGACAGTAAAAAAAAATTAAAACATATTTTAAAGACCATCTATTTCTATGCTTTTTCTTCCCTCATTTTTAAAAATAACAGAAAATTAAAATCAGAAATGAGGTGAATTTGAGAGCCATTTTCACATAGAAGAAATCATCTGTGTTATAGAACAATGCATGGATGAAAACCAAATTAATCCTTTTCCAACAAAAAACTTGATTACCACTAGTAAAATGACCTCTCAAATAATTCAGAATACATGTCTGAAGGGCATGGTATGTTTTAAGGTTACAGGAAAAAAAAAAACCACCACACAACTCAGAAACAGTACTCAAGGGAAGGGAAAAGGCAAGAAGGTAATGGAGGGGAAGACACAGGCAAGTGTGAAAAGTAAGAAAGGGTAAGAAAAGTAAGAAGAATCAAAGGAGCAGAGAAAGGACATTTACACGGAATAGGGATCTGTTGATAAATCCTAAAAGAAGGTGATAGAAAGTGTGAACTCTGTGGAAAGAAGTTAACACAGCTGACCTGCTGAACAGCATGTGATCGGTAGCAAAATTTTAGATGCTATATTTATCCTGCCATGCATCAAATGGCACATCAGGCAAAATATCTTTATCTCCGTTTGTTCTCCTGGAGGAATGTCAAATTTTTTTCCAGAAGACTGAGAATCCCAAATCTACATATGTCCTCAAGCAAAAGCATAAACCTGAAGCAAGAATGAACCCTGCCTTTTAAAGAGAGATCTTTTTTAAAAAAAAGAGGTATACCAGTATTTGTATGCATAATGTGTCAAGTGTCTCCTTTAAGTATTTCTTTAGGAACAAGTGTGTGTGACCAACTACTTCATAGATTTTTAATCAACAAGATATTTAGGGTGAGAGAGATACCTAATCAAAGTTCTCTCAGATTCATTTTAACACCACATCTGAATCCCAAGTAAGACATTGCTGAGCATACCAAGGATAGGAATATTTGTTTTTCATGGGCAATGAGTGAGAACAGGGTTTAAGTTGAATATATTAAGTTGCATGTCATGTTTGAGGTCATCCTCTGAGTTCTGAAGTAAACTACACATCACTAATGAAGTTTTATTGAAAGTAATATCATATTTGTAGAGTTTCCAGAGTCAAATGATGTCAAAACTGAACATGAACAGTTCTCTCAGCAGCTGTATTTTCCTCTGTGTTACTAGTCTCTCATTGCATGATCCTGCTATCAATGGCACAAAGAGCAGCTGGTAGGCCTAAAAGAGTTAACTGAGATATCTTGGCCTGCTAAGAAACCTCAATACCTGTTTTGCTAGAACATTTTGGGAGCACTGGTTAATATCGTGGTTTGTTCTGCTCACTGGACCAAAGGCCTTATTATAGAAAGGAGTAGTACACACATGGCAATAAATTAGGTAAACTAGATGTTTGAACAAGATATAGAAGGCCTGAAGCCAGGATTTTGAAAGCTTGAAGAATTCAGGTCACCTAACAAAGAAAATTGAAGAGGTCAAATCGAGGAAGGTGTCTGTGGCAACTACCAGAGGGATGAAGGCTTGAGGAGAAGACCTCTAGAGTAGAAGACTGCGCATGCCTGGAAAGACACCACCCAGAGACCAAGCTACTTATTAATGTGCATAATAAATGATGTAACCATGTATCTAAAGTGTATAAAATGGCTTAGTTTTGCACTTTCAAGTCAAACAAGTTTGTCCAGTACGAGCTGGCTTGTTCCCAATGTTGAATAAAACAAATACCTTGCTGCTTAGAGATACAAAAGTCTCTGGGTGGTTTTTTGGGCCAGGTTTTTCAGTATCACTATCAAGAATGCAGAAGGGATGGAAATGCGGTATGATCCTTCTCTTCTTTCCTCCTTACAAACAGTAGCACCTCACACTAAGCAAAATTCCCAGTGAGGAAAACATTTATGTAATGTCCGTAGGTGTCTGTGAATCTGAGGACAAGAGTGGCTGAGGGAAGGGGTTGTTCTATGTGCCCGATACCCTTGGAGTAAAAGCCCTGCTGATTTTAAATTCAAAAAGTATTACACAAATCACAGATGTAACCTTTGCCTAGACTGTTTAGCAGAGACATAAACCCACTTGACCTCAAACAACACAGCTACATTTGCCTGGCCAACAAACATCCCCTGTTTACAGACCCTCTCTTTGACTTCTCTTTCCTTGGCACCAGCCCACCCCCACCAAGCAGGACTCCTCCCTCAGCTCTGTAAAGGAGAGCAGAGTTAAGGTCAAGATTTGGGCCAGGGTTAGATCTGAAAGTTTCTTTTCTTGGTAGCTTTTCCTCTTGCTGGAATGCCTCCTCATATCTCCCAGGTCAAGGCTACCTCAGGTGGCTGAATGACAGTCTGCTAGTTAGAGAGGGTCTAAGGAGATGTATTTCCTCTTAAAGAGCAACTTTCAAGTAAAAGCCTTTGCAAACACTCTCAGAAATGTTATTCATTTGTTTGAGTTCTTAGATTTCCAGTCTGTCCCGTATCTCTTATGCTGAGAAACTTCCTAAAGTGTAATGGAAAAGGGAGGCAACACAAAATCTGAGTGAGTATGTAACAGTGTTGTTACAGAAGCAATCAAACTCTCTTCTTCCCTTACCCCACCGGGACGGTGTGAAAGCAGTCTTCATTAAATTCTGAAATAGCTCTGGATGTTCACAATGACCTTTCTGTCTTTTAAAAAAGGTCATTCTAATTTCTGCCAGAACTAGTCAATTGAGATGTGAATGCTGTGCCTAGGTTGAACCCACTGTAATAATTTCAAGGGGGGCACTAAGCAGTCATCACCTTATAACAACACCTGGCCATTCTCACTGTAAGCCTGTACACAAATTTTCAAGACATGTTTGAGAGGAAAGGCACTGCGTACCATTATCTTTTTCCCAAATGCTGAAATTCTGCACAGCTAATGCATAGCAACACTAAATTTGTATAACAAAACCAGAGATTTACTGGTCATGTTTTAAGGAACATGAAAGGAGGTTTGACCAAGGTGAGGGTCGGTCTCTCCCAGATTAATTATTTTTGCTGATCCTACAAGAATTCAGGCTCTATTGAATTCAAGAGAGATATATGACTTCAACAAGTTTAATTTCCAGTTTACATTTAAAATTAAGCCAATACTTGAGAATCAAATAAAAATAAAAAATAATGTGGATTGAAGCCAGTTACTCACACACATAACTGCAGTACTAAAAATACATTACAGGTGCCTTGCACCTCTGGAGATACCAAAAATCAATAAGCAGAATTATATTGTTTGGTGGGTTTTTACTGTAAAATTCTCTACTCAGCAGTGGTTCTGCTTCTGGTTTTCTGCACAAACACCTCAGCTGAGATTATTGTTGAGGAACTCAATGCCTACTTGAAAGTAGATCTGTTTCTATACAGGTTTCCCAGAGGAAGGACGTTTGGTCGCCACAGTTTGATAGGTGATCTCTAACACGCCACCTGGGTACAGCGTAAGCTTTAAATAAAAAAGCTAGGACTGCGTCTGTATTCCTTTTAAGGTTGAAAGGAAGTATCCAGGGCAGCTTAATTCATCAGTGTACACCAAGGCAAAGAGTTTAGCTCTGTTCCAAAGACTGGTTAGGACTCCTGCCTCAAAATGTAGGTGTGTCGCTCTCCATATCTCCTTTCCCTGCAGAAAATGGGCACAATTATCTTATGTTAGTTAGATATACGTCCAAGGATGAGCTGAAGCTCATGCCTCTCCAATGACTACAGGGTCATCCTAAGTCATTAACTTAGATAATGTATTTAATATTGAGACAGGTCGAGAAGCAGTATAAGTGCTGCTCCTTTCTTAGATTTTGTCAGCTCCCTCTGGATATGCGGCTGCGGGCTCCTGGGTTCCTCTCTCCTTGAGCACCATTGTCTCTCCAGAGCAAGGAGAGGAGAAGCAAGGTCCTCTGCCCCCAAGCCAATCATTGTCTCTGCTTCACACACTCACGCTCATGAACAGTATTCTCAGTTTCTTCTTCTACCACAGACTTCGTACCTTAAGCCTTTCCTGCTCCCTGCCTCCTCTTACAGAGGCTCTTGTCCCCAGTCAGAGATGCAAGAGCTGGGTAGCCATGAGCTGGCTGCCCTGTGCCTCCCAGCACACAGGCAGCATCTTTTCCTGCAGTCCTGGGATGATTTCCTAGGCAGCTGACAGGCAGCAGCTGCTGTCCCTGGTCAGTGCTGTGCCGAAGCCGAGACTGCAGCAAAGCAATCCCTCTCTTCTGCTGCAGTGCAAGCCAAAAGTATTGTTTCTTGGATTGCACCCAACCTCTAAATTACCTGGTCAAAGAATAGGAAGCGACCTGGAGAAGGGGCTGTACTCCAGGATGTCAAATGGCGTAAGAATGTGGAAAGTTATTTTTCCATACAAATTTTTCTGAAAATGAGTATCAATAATTAATCCTGTTGCTACTGCAGCTGACAGGAAGAAGGTACAAAGAGTGGTCTCTTTAACTGCACTTTTTGCTTTACATTACACCTTTAATCCCAGCTGACCCTGAATGAGCATAAAAATTGATTATTTATTGCTATTCTCAATAAAGCAAAAACAAAATTATTAATTAAAAATGATGCCCGGTTGTGAAAATTAAAGGGAAGCACAAATTGTTGATTCTTTGCCTGAAAACTGTAAATAGATGACAATATTCAGGTTAAGACTAGTTAACAGTGAAACAACTTTTAGGTTCTTTATTTAGGTAACTTTATTGTTACTTCATGAACTGCAATTCACATATATATTTGAATATTTCTACATTTGTGCCAGAATTTTAGTATAACAAGAAAAATGTATGATAATGTATATTTGTTATCCAGAAATAATTATGTGGGGTTTTATTTGAAAGAACTAAAGTAACTTTTTTCCTTTATTTTTAGTTACATTTATAGTTTCTCCTGTCAAGATACTACAAAAAATACTTCTAGTTTCATCAAAATCTTGTTGAAGTTGACAGAAAACCTCCCACTGAGCTCAAAGAGTTTTAGATCAAATGTTTAGTAATCTCAGGAATGATTTTTCTGGTCATCTCTGGTCTAGTCATGTTTTGAGAGAGGTGTCCTTCCTTTTTCCTAGTTTAATTAATTAGAAAAAAAATATCGCAAAACATATTTGGGAGTTTTATCTACCTGTGAAATGAAAATATGATCTAATTGTTGAATACCTTAAATTAGTGATACACTAATTTAAATAACGTGGGTGTATATGTGTATATATATATATATATATATATCTTAGTACACTCTCTCCTTATCTCTGTAACTTCTTATCCATCTGCAAAGACACTGGTTAGGAGACTTTTAAACACATTCAAAGAAAAAAAAGTAAAAATTTACATAATGCAACTCATCCTGCCAGTTGTGCCTCAGAAAACATATTTATTCATCCAGCAAAAAGCCCTAGTCTGGGCATTACTGAATTAAAAAATTAAAAAGTAGAAGTGCAATTTAATGGTTGTGACCTTGGAGATTCATCCAAAGTGTCAGGTTTTGTCATTTCAGAACAAGGTTCCCCCAGTTTTCCTGCTTTTCTTTGATGTTTTTTGATTCAAAACCAGAATCAATTGTCTGTCAAATGCTTGCATGGCTAGGCTGCCAAGCTGGGTTACTTTTTAAACAGCTCCCGCCACCATTCAATTATTACTTTAAATGAGTAAACTGCTTAAGATTCACTACATTGTTCACTAAGCTACTTACCAATACCTTAACATTATTTTACAGGATTTTATTTTCATGATTCATGCTGACAACTTCAAAGCAAAATTTCCACCCTGCCTTCTAGTATACACTGTGAAAAGCAGATTCATTAATTTAACTTTTTCTAAAAGGAGTACATTTCCCTGTCTGTGATGAAAATTCATATGATAGAGAGCAGAATCTTTCATATATTCTTTTTTTTCCAGTACTGTTACTTTGGATGTACATATTTATATTTGTGTCTACATGTAATTATAAATGTGCATGTATATACAAAAACATATTTTATACCTACAGGCATATCATAACTCCTCAAGTTTTGCTCTAGTCCTCCTACAAAACTCTTTTGCCTCATTGATTTTCAATTACTTTGAAAGTACTTTTGTGTAATACTGCTCAGGATTGTACATAACTAGCTAGGGATTCACATTCAGAATTCAATGTATTTGCTTAAAGACTAAACACAAGTCCCTTGACACACTTGTCTGTAACAAAGCATAGCATTGAACAAATCCAATATAAAAAGCAATACCAAGCACACTTGGTGAATGATCACATTTATTGAACAGCTGTTTTGCTACATCAGTTCATGTCACACTATTCCTTCTAAATTTCACTAGTTTTCTTGTTCCAAGGATTTATTTGCTATATTGCAGTCACCAGGAGAACAAAAAGTCATATATGCAACATCAGATCCTATTTAGAACATGTAGTTTTGAATGCAGTATATTCTTGCAAAAGAAAAAAAAAAGACGAAGACAAAATGTGGCAGTAGAAACCAAATACTTCAGAGTTCTTTTTCTAACTTTTTTCTTGTCTGTCCTTAACTATGGTCATTTAGATACTAGTTCACATTTACCAGTACTGTGTTTCAATTTGTGAAACTGTCATGGTCTGTCATTATCTCCAAACTCCAACAAGATGTTATTAACATAACTAATAATATGTCCTAAAACCACCAAAGTCTCCTCAACCTAGGTCCTAAACAAACCATTCAACAGTTCTGAAAAGAAAAAGATAATGTGAAAGTGACAATAAAGCATAAGAATTTTTCAGTATCTCTCCAAGAACCTCACAGAGACGTGTGTGTACTTCCAAATTTTCATCTGGTAATTCATAAAAGCTTATTTTACAAAAGAGGAAAAACAGAAGGATACAAAGTAGTTAGAAAGATATTCTCCTAAGACCAAATTAGGCAATGTTATTTAGCAAATAACAGACCTCATTCTGACACTGGTAAAGATCATATATCTACCTTAATGTTTAGTAGGACTATATATAAGAATAAATATCTTTATATCGTTATTCAGGTCTTACTAAAGACAAAGTAAATTAAGCATCTAACTCTAACATCACTAAGCATCTAACTCTCTAATGTCCTTCCTCAAAATCCTTTAATTAACCTCCAAAATATTATTATTATTATTCAATAAGAGAAACAAAAGAAGTGTACTTTGCCTGCTTTATATCTCAAAGAGTCAACAGCCAACGTGGGAATAATGTGTTCTTAATATTTACCAAATGATCAAAGGATTATGATTTGGGGAAACATTCCATGAGTGCAACGTAAACCTACACAGTTAAAGAAGACTCAACAGTGTCCCCTGTGCTACTAAGACCCCAGTTTTAAAACATGTTTTGTAGTTGACAAAGTCTGTGTCACAAAATAAATGTCCACAGTAATAATTTTAATCTGTAGAAATACCTCCACTGTGCCCACTAAGGCTTACATTTAGAAAATCACCCTTAAAAAGTGATGTGAGGAGCCATAAAGGTGGCCTCGTTAGAAGGGGGAAATTACTGAACAGAATTAATACCCTCTGAAAAATATTGACAGAGAAATTTCTTGCCAGCCTGGGAGCCATGAGCCAGGAAACCAGGCCTGGGAACCAGAAAAATCTTTGTAAAGTGTAGCTGGCATCTCTGATGTACAGCTGGAGTACCTAAAAACAAGAAATATCCTCAGATACCATAGATAAGTGCAAACCCATGGGACTATAATATCAACTTACTATGTCAAAAGTGTCAACAGTCTGGGAAAATAAAATGGCATTATTTATTGCCTGAAAAAAAAAAATTGACAGAATCTATTTTCTCCTCAAAGTGATGAAGTTCTATGACTTCTTGTGTCTATTTGATAGGAAAAGTACTAATTTTTTATCCAAAATTGAGGTATCTTCTCTTGCTGCACGCACTTTTCCTTTCCTACACATGCTAGACTCTCCACATGAACTTTCTGTGAGATCTTGGACATTCACTGGAGATGTCTTTCTGAGTCCAGACTCTGTGGTACAGATCACTTCTCAAGTGAGACTCTGTTGGTTTAGTAAGCCTTTAGTTTGTGACAGAGCTGGTTGCTTTGTGATATGTGCCGGGTTTACTCTAATTCGGAAATCAATTTATTTGCATCTAGCCCATGTTCCCATGTCCAGGCCCATTTGTGAAGCAGGTAGAAACAGATAAAGGAGTTGCAAGTTGCAATAATTTGAGTAATTTTTATTTCTACCTGAAAGTTGACACAAAATGACTAGCCATTTATTGTTATTTTTTTATTTGAAATAAATTTTTGAGGAAGCTTTAGGGTCAGACCCCATAAATTCTAAAGACACAGTAAAGTACCATATATTCATAGCTGTAAGCACATGACTATTATTCCCACCAAAAATTAATAGCTGAGATGCTAGATTAAGCCTACATGTCCTCTGAATGACCCTTTTGGAGCTTTCATCCCAGTTCCTCTTTTGATATCACTTAATATTTTATCCCATCACCCTAATTATTCTCAGATTAAGTCTGACTGTTTTAAGATTAGCTCACAAATCAATACCAAAAGGCCTGAGCAAGAATGACCAAAATAAATTCTAATATCTTTACTTTCTTGGTGCAGCATCTTAGACTGCAAGATAGTTCCATTTTCATTTGGCCTTTGTGTGAACTTGAAGTATTATGAATCTTGTTTAAAGGTCCCAGAGGAACCTTGTCTAATAGCAGTAAGGTAGTATTTTTTTATCATTGTTGTAATTACCCCAACATCAGTGGGAGATAATTTCAGTGACCTCGGAGGACTTTCTATATCACAGCATTTCAAACCAAATCGTGCTCTGGTATTACTTTAAAATGAACAAAGATTGTCCTATTCCATATATAGCAAGAACTTCAGAATATGCATAAGGAGGGAAACAAAAAAAAAAAAAGTATGGCTTTATAGGGAAAAGTCTGAACACTCCTATTTTTTTTTTGCCAGGGACTCCAGAGGCATTAAGCTAGGCTGAGCACTCTGTACTCATTCCTATACTCACATTCCTGGTGGGCTCTGCACACCTTCTACCCCAAGTCCTGTTTTGACAACCAGTGAAGCAATTCTGCTTCAGGTGTCAGAGTCATGTAAATACCAAAACCCTGTGCTTTGCACCAGCTGAGAATATTACCTGTACACGAAGTCCCACAGATGTCAATGACAAGGCAGAGGATACTTCATGCTGTTCCCAGGTGGAGGTTTAAGCTGTCAAACCTCAGTGCCCGGTGTTTTCCAGACATCAGCATGAGATACTCCTGTTAACACTAATAAAAATGTCAAAGAGGTTGAAAAAAATGTGAGAAACTTCATTAATTCCAAAGGACTAACACGAAGGATGACTTACCCTGTTTATTTTGGAAAGGATTTATTTTTGCCCTTGAATAAGAATGATTTTTAGTACTGCAAAGCAAAAATCTGGGCTCTCTTTAAAATTTCTGACTGTGAGGCAATCTTTATGCACAGTTTGCTGACACAAATGAAAGGTGGGATGGAAACAAATCTCAGACTGATAAGACTTTCCCTGACCTGTGTATTTCCTCCATGAGATGTAGGATTTTTTATATTCTTTAAAAAAAACATTGTGTGGATTGCACTGTTTGTAGATTGATGGGGGCCAATGAGATGAGTCAGGCCAAATTTTTCCCATAATAGTTTAACTTTCATGGAAATATTGTCTGTTCCTTTGTGCTCAGCCAACTGTCACTGACAGTCACAAAGTGAATGCATTAATAAAATTCATGCCTTTCATAAGAGAGAGACAGAGACACAAGAGTCTCTGTCTGCTCTGTTCCTAAGTCAAAAGAGATTCTTGTAATAGGTATTTGTATAGGAAAAAATCAATATCATATAAAATAATTTTATATCTTCTCCAAGAACTTTTTCATTACAATGCATTAAATGAATGCAATATAAAAATAGCACTGAGATGAGATTAATTTAAATGAAAACCATATCTAGAACCTGTATTGTTTTAGTTGGGTACAATTGTAAAAGAATTTTACTGCAGATAGGAAATGCTATAATTACATGAAGAACTCCTTTGGACCAGGAAACTTTAAAAGAACTCTGAAGTGTCCTTTAAACATCATTGTCCTTTCTTTATAAACAACAGACAAGGTGGCTTCAGGTTATAAATTTGAACTTATTTCCTACACATTGTAAATGCATTGGTTTGCTAAATGTATGAATAAATTGAAAATCTATCGGATTTGTAATAGTACAGAAATTAAATTGCAGTGATAAAACAGCAATTTTAGCCAAGAGAAAAAAATCATAAAAGGAGAAAGACAGGGACAAGAAAAGCTGGTGAGTCACAGATAGAAAACAAACATATAACCTGCCATATACATTGCATTACCTGGAAGAAGCCACTAGCCAAAAACCTGAAAGATATCCAAGACCTACTCCAAGCCTTACCTGGTTGGTAAAGTTTACATTCAACGCCACAGGGTTGTTTCTCTCCCACGTTAAGTCACCAGTGGTCTTCCAGGAGTCAAAACCCATCAACCATTCACCACCAGCATGAGGGATAGTCCACCGTCACTGAGGGGGCCCTTTTTGCCAGACATGACTTCTGTAAATGAGTCAGTGTTGAATATGGAGACTCTTGCTGCTCAGAAAAGCTGTACCTCTGCTTAACTCACCTGCTTTCAGCCTCCTCCTGGATGAACACCCTCTGTGTCCAGCCCCTGTGGCTGATTCTGCTGTCTGATAGTCAAGTTTCAGGGTTTCAACCATCCCATATGCCGTTTATGTCCCCTGTGCAGTGGTGGGACAAGCACTCCTGATCTGCTGGCTCCCCCTTCTTTCCCCCCTTTCTGCAAAGGCTGTTTTACTCAACAGCCTAGAAGCTTTTATCATCTGACTGTTCACAGGATCAATTTTATGAGAAAGAGAGGAGATATTTTAACAACTTATTCAATAGTAAGGGCTGTCATTGAGAACTTTTACAAGAAGGTAGTCCAGCATCAGGAAGAATACATGTCCTTGAAAAATACACTTGAATTTAAGAGCTTATAAGCAGTTCTAAAATAATTAATCTGTCATTTGTATTTCTTGAATTATAGAGCCATACACAATTACACTGGGGCAATTATACTTCATGTTATGATGGTTTAATTGAATAATTCAGATTGTTAGAACTGAAAAGGAAATGTCAAAATCATGGCTTCACTTAAAATAATCAAAAAAAATATAGTTTACTCTAAACAGTAGTGATTGTAATAAGTATTCCTTTGAATAGCAAAAATATCTACTGTCAAAAACATCTTGTCTTTCTGCTAATGAGTATTCTTGGGGAAGCTGAGTATTATATTATCATAAGGTTGAAGGACTGCACTTAAAACTAGGTTTCACTCAGGATTTTTCTTGCCTAAATTTAAACTATACTTCAGAAATATGTATTTGTCCCAAACCCAAAGCTCATCCGTGTGACCCAGACAGAAATATCCAATGTGCTATCCTTTGGGACCTTTGGGGCCACTCTTAAAAAGAACAAAACAAATTAAAAACAAACAAACAAAAAAAACCCAACAACAACAAAGAAACTCCCCACCACCTTTGCATCCTTCCTTTTCACAGACCTATACCCTAATCAAATTTTTCTCATCCCCAAGAGACCCTGACCTTCTTTTGAACAAAATATAATGTCTTTAATTCCTGTAAGGTCACTCAGTATGTAGGTTTTTTTGTATTCTTCTGGTTCATATTCAACCTAGTCCAAGTTGCCAGATACTGCCATGGTAGAGACTGAGCAAGTGTCTGAACCAGTGACTTAAGCAGGGTCTACAATATCTAGCCTTGTAATTGTTTTACAGATTAATCAGTCTATCTTTGTTTGTTCTCTAACATTCTTCGACCCTCATGGATCCTTTACTACTTGAGTTATTTTATGAGTTAATGGCTCCCATCTAAATCCTCATGAACCTGTTGTTATATTTATTACAAGTAAAACCGTTGTACGCACTTTCTCTGGAGATATTAAAAGCTGCCAAACATCAATTTTGTACTTTATATTTCAATGAAATATGATATTCAGAGAACTAAATAATGGATGACACTTGTTAGACTGTCATAGGTACTGGAAGTCTATAAGGAACTTCTATCCCAACCATCAAGAGAACTCCCATGTGTTTATCAAGCAAAATTAGCTTAAAGATCTATTCTACCTTGTAAGACAGCAAAAGACCTTGTTACAAGAAAGAAAAAAAGCAAGTTTGAAAGTCAGGGAGAATCTGAATCAATAGTGAAAAAAATTGCTAAGCATAGTTAGGACTGCAAAGCTGAAGCTCACTTTTATGTTTTATTAAATATTCTGGCTCAGGCTGAAGTAACTCACTTGTACATTGTGTGAACTACACATCAAATTTGAAATAACAGACCTGTTAATCATAGATGAAAAGTTCGCAGCAGATTTAAAATCCCTACTACATGTGATGATGAACTCAGGATCTCCTATAAAAGGCTTATACTCTTCCGAGATAATTCTCAAATGTCACAAAGACCAAATATGAAAAGTTCAGGATGGATTCATTGTAGAAAACAGTATTTAAAGTCTTATATTTTCTTCTTATGGTGTATAACCTGCTCTTTTTTAAACTTTAGATGTTACAAGTTTTATTGCTATACCTAACTCCTGCTAAGTATTTCAGCTAAATAAGACATGGCGTATGAAACAACAAACAAAAAGGATTTTCAGTGGATTGAGTTAGGATAAGCTACAGGGTGATTTTCGATTAACTTCAAGCAAACTCTCTTCAACTTCTACTTCAACCAAAAATTATTTATTTAGAATGAGAAAATACTTCCTGAAATATGATCAAAGTTATAGAGAAACCCTGACATTTATATTGGTCATTACCGGACTTGTGTTTTGTTAATGTCTAAACCTGGAGCAATGATTTGCCATTATGTTAACGATATGCCATAACATGAAGGTATTATTTCAATTCACAGCCCCTCTGTAGTGACAAGGATTAAGAAGATGTCTATATATATGCAATTAGACTTGTAAATATATATGCATGCAGAGAATTTGAGATGTCAGCAGATTTCAGTCTATCTCTACTGGCAGTTAGCTATTAAGTAGGATTTTGAGGACTCAGTAGTCGAAGATAATTATGTATCTTAGTCTTCTGAGCAACTAGCTGAAAGGAAAAGAAACAAGAGAAAACAAAACCAAATGCCGTGAAGATGTGATGGTACACATTAAAAAAAATATGGATCAGTGAAATACATTTATTTTTCTTTACACTCTCCATCAAATTAAAGTTTTTTGCAATTTCTGTCTCCCAAACTCATCCTTTCTACATGACCATTTTCAAATAGTTATCCTGACTGCATTGTTGTGCCCAGGGGAAGATCTAGAAACTAACATTTCTTTTTCATAAATATCCTCCACATTTTCAGTAATGTCATAAGAAGGAGGATGAGGAAAAAGGTAAGAAATGTCATCTTCACGCACAAAGTTAACTTTTTAAAGAAGTATATTATTTGGAGAAAGTTTATTTGTGTTGTTTTCCATGTAGACAAGCAGCATGTTCCAGTAGTAGTCATGACAAAAAAATTCCTTCTAAGTTCCTGTCCTGTTAAAAACTAGTTGTCTAATATGCAAAATGGTCCTTGTTGTACACTTCATTCCTTAAGTGCAGTGGCAAGTCTCACCTTTTTGACAGCGTTCTCTAACTATTCTATACATCAACTAAATGCATAGATTGGCAGTGCTTGGTGGTGGAGATTGGAGGCAGAACTTATGTTATGCAAAGGATCTCCTCTTGGACACTTATTTAAAATGCATGTGCAATACTTCCTTCATCCATTCCTATTTTGCTTTCTAGAACTGAAGTATTCAGAAGTCTCTGCAGAAAAAAATATAATACAAATAACCAAGAAAGACATAGGAGAGAAAAAGATATCTCCTAGGGGATTAGCTGTCCTGGAGTAGCCCAAAGAGTAGTTGGCACCTCAGTAATAAAAATGAAAAAGAGAAACACTGCACCACATGAAATAATTTTAAAATCAATGCAACTACTTTCTAATTCATTCTTCTCTCTCTTTTTCATTGTTGCTTAGCAGAACTACAAATCCATAAACCATGTATTCTTTTTCAGGAGCATAGCACATGACTGCACACCACAGGAAAGGCTTCATTTGGTACAGATTAAAAAAAAAAAATAGGGAACCCGATCCTCCAAAATGAACAAAAACCCTCTGACTTTACTTAGACAAAAATTCTCTACTGGTCCCTATGATGCCCCTGAAATGTAAATTATCTGCACAGAGTTGCAGTCACCTCTTTCATTGTGAAAGAAAACTTACTTCCATTTTCCTTTGATAGAGTGTAATTTTCTTTCATTTCATTGTAACTCCTCCACACTTGTTTCTGTTGAGTTTAATCTTTCTTCCTATTTCAAACCTGCTCCAGCTCTTTTGTTTTTCTTTTTTTTTTCCATCTCTGTGTTGTTCCGACAGATAAAGTAGTATAAGACATTTCTGACTATCCTTTATATTCAGTTTTGCTTATTTTTCCCTTTGAAAGATGGTTGAGCCTTGATCTGGATTCTTGGTTTCTCTCTGTATAAATAACATGTTAACTTGTGCTGATGTTTTATTTCTGTGTTTTCTCCTTTGAGTGTCATATTTCTGTATTTTCTCCTTTGAGTATTATATTACTGATGAAGCATATATTTGACTTACTGTGTTTTTTCAAAAATTGTTGTCCTTTTTGTATATATATTGTAGCAGTAGTATAAGAATGGTGATGTGCATAGTACACATTGCACTGGTCTATTATTTCGATATTAGTATATTATTAGAAAATGTTTGAGATATAGATACTGAAAATAGTAATTATAAGCCTGAAGAAAACAGACAATGAGAAAAACATCTGTAGTGACTTGGGCAATAAAAAGAAACTTATTTACTTTACTGAGCTCATTCGAATAACAGAGAAAATGACCATTTACATAGAATATACATGAAATCTACTTGTTAATCCCACTGGTTACTCAAAGAACACATCATTATGGGAATTTCCTTCTAAACAGGTTTCTGCATAATTCCATCAGGCCAACCGAAGCTAAACACAGTGTCAGTAAAATTAGACATACCTCCATCTCTGGGGAAATTGGAAGGAAAATAGGTGAGATTTAGTAACCTACCACAAATGATGAAAATCATTCTTGCTACTTGTTTCTAGATATATAAATATTATATATCCTGCATATAAATATCCTGCAAGAACAGGAAGTTGACAAACCTTCCACATTGCTCCATGCTCTATTCTATAAACATATTTGGATTTTGAGTCTGACCTATACTGGCTTGTTTAGTGTGATCCACCATCAGCAAAGACAGTCATTTAGTTCCAAACCCTAAAATTTGGGGATGTATTTCCAGTGTAAGGAGAACAATATTGAGGATGAACTATCATGTTCAATTTTAGTTATCCTTACCAAAAAATGACCTCATACTGTAACAGCTACACAGAAGAGCTACTAGAAAAATCAAAAAATGGATAGCCTTTTGTATAAAAGGAGACTGAAAAAATTCTCTACTGTGCAGTCTGGTAAAAATAAGGCAACTGGGAATATTATTGCTCTCTGCAAATATAGCTGATGGGGTAGCTAAACACTAGGAAAAAAAGAAGGGCTGAGTAAGCTGAAAAACAGTGCTGACTTGAGAATCCAAAAGTGTAACTGTGTGTGAATAAATTTAGGCTGAAAATATGTGTCACAGCCTTGAGCACCTTCCAGCTTCTAGTTTAGCTGGCTAAGCCCAAGGATGGCACTGGTGCTGACAAGAGCTGCTCTGAAAAGAGCCGTGAACACGGTCTGCCCCTTCTTCCCTCGAGAGCCCTTGCAGGCTGAGACTCTTATGCTGATCCCTGCCAGAGCTACACAGTCATGCTTCTGTGGCTGTAAACCATCCTGTGCCTCACCACTCCGAAACATCACTGCAGAATCTCCCAACTGGAGTTGCCAAGGGAGGGAAGGAAACATATTCATGGTGAAGCTGATGTTGAAAAGTGTTGGTAGCAGAAGTCCCAGTGGCCTGGCAGATTCTGTCCAGCCAGTTGTCCCAGTGACAGATAACAGTGCAATGACAAATACCATAACCAACAGCTGCTGACAGATATTCACAAGAAACCCACAGGGACACACAGAGAACAACTGGTCTCGGGAGTCCTGTCAACAGATAAGCAATGGCTCAGTATGCCTGTTTAACTTTTGCTGCCAGCAACAAAATAATTCATAAATTTACTATACTCGTTTTTTATGACTGTCTAGACCTTCTACAAAAGGGGAATGATTAACAATGCAGGAATGCAGCCTCCATTTATCACCTATTTCCTGACCCCAATTAATGAAGAATAAGCAGTCCCAGTTCTTTTAAAGAACAAACCTCATACACAGGATAGCAGAGACAGAACATACATTGTCCTCCAGCTCCCAAACTGATCTACAATTTTCCTTCTGTCTGTACACCCTTGTAACAAGCCTCCAACATGCTGGAGAAATAGGCATTTAGCTGTTGGTACCTGGTCTTCAGCAGTAGCCATGATATACAGACTGTTTGTATAACTGAACTATAGACAAACACTTGCATTTTATGCTGAAAAGAGAACACTGTTTCCACTAGGGGTAAATATAATCAATTCTAAGATGACACACACTAGTCCAAAGCCTTCTGCTTTCACTCTGGGTTTTGCACTTTAGGAGGAAGATCATTTCATCCTATTTATATGTTCACATGTTCTTTTCACCACATACTAATGATTCTTCCTGGTTTTGGTCTGTGGCAGCTGTCAATATTGTCTTGAACCAAGTCATAACGTGACTTGTGAAGTTGCCAGACAACAGGACTAGCTGTAACTTGCAGCTGTGAGAGGTGGCAACAAATATCTGGGGAACTAATGGGGAAGTGAGAAGGTGTTTTCAACCCTGTTTTTCAGTGTATAAAACCACTAAGACAAGGTTGTACTACTTTAGTTTCATTATTAGATTTGGGGTGAAACACTATCTTTTGATAACTGAGCCAAATTCCTTCATGACTGCACAATTCTTGCCTGCCCTTAGAAATCCTTTCAATCTTTTTCTTAACCCATGACATCAGTAGGGGATCTCTGTTGCCTCACAACCCTTCACAGACTGGATCATGGGGCAAAAAGGAGCACCATTCTGTCAGGAAGGATACTGCATGATTTTTATACAAATGTAAAATCAGGGGAAAAGGATGCTGAGGCACAGGAGGTAAGGAATTCAGAAGTGGTGGTATTTTATACCCATTATGTGGCAAGTATGAATAATTATACTACCATAATGGAAAAACTCAAGGGAATTTGATTCAGGGAAGTGGCCCTCAGACAGATTTATTCTTGGTCCCTAGATCTAAATGAAATGTAGGCTGTACTCACAGCCAATGTTAGAAGGGGGAGGTGTCAAATCGTGCCCTGACAATTAATGACCTAAGGTTATACAAAATACTCATTGATGGCGTTTTGTAACAAAATACGCTGTTGTGCTAAGTGGTTTCTGATAGTCCAATTCAGATTTCAGATGCTTTCATTAATCAGCAGTGTGAATCATGTAGTACAGCTCTGTTCTAGTAGTCTTCAGTTTATTATTTTTATGGCTGTGTGATTTTTCCTGCAACTGTTGCCTATCCCATAGACATCTTACTCTCTTAGATAACATATTTAGCTGTTCATAGCCCTTCCTCTGATTTAATTTCTCCAAATAGCATGAAACTCCTTTTTTTTTTTGTTTCAGCTTCTCAAAGCAGTGAAGAGGAAGAAAATTTGTCTCAGAATTAAGCAGTTGCAATATCTGCTTTTGAAAAATAAAACAGGAATAAAAAGGCACTTAAAATCTTCTGGGAAGGAAAAAAGGTTATAAAGGGGTTTGATCCATATTTGCCTTTGTTTAGAGTGATAAAAACGGATTTTTAGATTGTTTTTTAAGCACCATGTTGAACTTCTTCATGGCAATCAATTTTCTAGGTGAACTGAAACAATGCATCATCCTTTTATCATCACCCATAATCTGACATGATTTTCATAGTAACTGCATTCTTTCTGTAGAGTTGAACAGGAATCTGATTTTCCACCTTGCTACAATTTTCAATATTTCTGTTATTTGCCTATCTCCTGTTTTGTACTTCTCACATCTTTAGCACTAGATCAGAGAAAAAGTTTGCATTTTAATGGTGAGGCAATGGAAAGGAAACAATGTTGCAATAATCTGAAACATACATGTTCCAATCACTGACAATTTCAAAATAACATTTCAGTCACTGGCTGTTTTGCTTTTATTGTGGATTTTTAAAGACTTTCATGTTTTACAGTCCCTTCCACAGTAGAACCAGAGAAATTTAATTTTGAAAATCATCACAGCAGAATGTTTACATGAATTCTTTTGCAAATGATGTTTGGGGGTTTTCTTGAAGATAAGGAATTTGACACAACAGACATAGACTTCCTGAGAGAAATTTGTTTCAATTAAAATGGAAAAAATAATTTAATTCTTTTTATACACTGTGCAATTCAATAGTTATATCTCTGAGCTTAAGTGGTGGGTACTTCTTCCTAATAT
Organism: Corapipo altera; assembly: GCF_003945725.1. Classification (NCBI taxonomy): domain Eukaryota; kingdom Metazoa; phylum Chordata; class Aves; order Passeriformes; family Pipridae; genus Corapipo; species Corapipo altera. The sequence goes on from NW_020884872.1 coordinate 12,326,421, forward strand.
TCATCTGGCACTTGATTTTAGTAAAGTTAGACAACTTAGAAAACAACAGTGATCTTAGGAATGTGCCTACACTCTCCATTCTTAAATGAACTAGCAAGTATGTTTGATATAACACTCATTCTGCAAAGTTTACCAGATGATAAAGCAACTAAGTGATTTTTCAGTGGACATCAGTGGGAGCAGTTTTTCTTGTCAAAAGTCCCTGAAAGGCAGAGAATATTTCTAGTTTTTGTTTATAACAAGAACAAAAACTGTGGAGGTTTTGTTTTTGTTGCTCTCAAGAACTGTACCTTGCAGCTCTCCCTTTCTTAAAAAACAGCATTTTAGCTGTTACTTTTCTTCCTTGTCATTCAGTTTTTTGCTACTGAGTCTTGTAGATGTCATAAGCACTTTTGAAAGGGAGGTAGCAGGGTTCAGTTCAAAGAAGGAACTTCATGTTTTGATGCACATTTGAATCTTATCTAAGCTCTCCAGGTTTCTCAGCTCTCAGTTTTGCTATGGAGTGCTCAGAAGAATGCTCTTTTATTCTCTGAGTCAAACTGCTCTTTCTCATTTGACAAACGTTCATGGCTATGTAAGTAAATTTCCAGTATTTTGAATCTCAGAAATATTGTATTAGATTTGAATGTTTCTGCTTTTAAGCAGAGCTCATTAAAATTCCAAAAGGAATGAAAATCACTCTTTTTTTCTCGTACTTTTAAATCACAGAAGTTGGACCAAAAAGTTTAATTAAATATTGTCATGCACTGCTTTTCTTTTACTCTTTGTTCGAGTAAATTAATACCTTTTTCTTCTGGACCTCTCGGCACACACTTGTCTTCACACAGCACTACTAAAGCAGAACCTCCTCTGTATTTGTGGATAGTGTTTCTTTGTCTGAACCCAACAGAATAATTTACACTGTAAAACTCCATACCCTTAGCATAAGCATTCTAACTTCCACAGTACACCCATGACTTGCCTTTTTACAAATGGAAGGTACTGGTAGTTTTTCTAAACTGCAAATTTCATTCTACCTTTGTTTCAGGAACTCATATGGTCTAGGAAAAATATTTTTTGTTCTTAAGAGAGTTTATATAAGACCTCTGTGTCTCATATGACAATTTCTTTCCCTGCTTTTGCAGGAACTGGACTAACACCCGTCCATTATGAGAGCAGCGGCTGTCAGTCAAGCGAAGGAAAAAGAGATACGAACCTGACTATCAAGGTAAAGCTATTAATACCTCTCAAAGCTTAAGAATTGTGCTGAATTAAGGTAAGGTTACCATTTTTTTTAAGTCCTGTATATTTATTTGCCTTTCAGATGCAAACAGCAAGTTGCAAAATGCACATCTCACACAGGACACTTCCTTGTGGTCTTGGTGGGTGCTGTTGGGAATGACTTCTCTAGCTGGTGAGAGTGCTTTCCAGCAAGCTGCTGAAAACTTTGGGCCTGATTCAACAGCATAGTTGGGCATACTCTTTAAATAATTAAACAAACACAAGGCCAGTGAACAGATGCATTTCTATATTTATAGGAGGTGTCAAAGACAATAGAGCTCACCTGTAAACTATATGAAGCTTGAACAAATGTGTATGTCTGGTTCAAATCATGAACCTACATTTTTTTCCAATTTTCTTTTGTAATTCCTGTACATTCATGGTTATGCCTCTAGTCTAGTATTGTGTTGTATTATTATAAAAAGATTTCTGAAAATGTTGCTATATTTTTCCAAAATATTTCTTAATACAGAGATGATCCCTATTAAGTGACATTATGCTTCTATTTTGAATTTTTAAATTTTTGTTTAAGTTTTCATTTAAAAACCTATTAAAAAAAGGAGAAAATAATATCCTGTTACCCAGTTTCTTATTCCTTTTTTGGCTTTTAATAAAAAGCGTCATAATTGTTTATCACAAATTTCAGCAGTCCAATTATTTTCCCCATATTTTCAACACAAAACACCATCAAGAAAAAAAAGTAGTTGTGTTTCATGTACTGCACTAATATCCCCTATAAGTGGCCATTAAAGTGACTATCCTGAAAGGCTGACAGCAATAGCAAAAATTGCTTTCGTAACAGTTATGGAGCAAGCTTTGGCAGTGATATAAACAGCATAAAATCCTCCATGAGCTGGTTAATAGCTGAAAACAGGTTTACAAATATACCTTGTTGACCTATTCAGAGACTTCTACTGAAGTGTTTAGCTCTCTATGCTAAGTTTGCAGTTTCAGCTTCTCATTAAAATTATCTAAAGTGAGGATGGTTATATATTACACACCTTTCCTTGGTAGTATATGTAAACTGAAAGGTCATATTGCCTTACACATTATAAAATCCAGGGAAAAATACCACCTCATCCAGGGCCTAATTAGGTCTACTGACCTCCAAATATTATTAATTTGTCCGTATAATATGTATTACAGTCAAATGCAGTAAGTACGTGGTGTTGTTATTAGCCATTGTGCTAAAAAAAATTAAATTCCTCTGTCTTTTCTTGTTTACCCTAATGCTTTGCAAGCACTCTATGTACAACTTTCTATGGGCTGGTCTGCTCATCACCAAATAAGGTCTCTGCCACAAGGGTTTTCCAGAGGCTGACTTAGCAAAATATTACTAGTCCCAGAAGAACTAGAGGGATTATCAGAAATTTCTTCAAATGTGCCAGGCAGAAGGGAAGTTCTCTCCATCCCTCATCTGTGATGACTGTGACCGTAGGTGTTTGTCCTTAATTCAAACTTGGGTTTACTGTGAAATCAGCTAGAATCATCTGCCACTTTAAGTCGGCTGAGATATCTTACAACTGGACTCTGAAACAGTCAGAAGGATAGATCTTGAGGCAAGATAATGGTGCCTGTACCAGAGAGGGCAACCACTTCATGAAAACATGGATTAGGATTTTTTTTAAAAGAAATTACTCTAACTAAAAGCAGGTGTTTTTCCACAGTCATCCTCTTTGCACACTGTGGCTATTCATCTAAATTTTCTATTAATTTTTCAAATATATTCTGTGAACAGATTAAAAAATTTATCCCAAAAGAGGGGTGAAAAAAGTCTTCTCAGATCTTCTCATCCAGAGAAAAACCCATAAACAAAATACTAGATTTTTGAAACAAATGGATTAAAGGGAGGAGAGGGGTGAAATCAGTTTTCCTACCACCCAGAGTAACTAACTCATGTAAGGAATTCATGTTAATGTTTTCTCTGTTCTAGTGACATTAATCTGATTTGTACCAGTTGAAATCCAAGCCCACAGTTTGTTTGGTTGATTGGTTTTTTATTTAAATTCAGGAAAAAACATTTCCTGAAGCTTCTCAGAGGCAATACAAAGAAAAGAACTCTCATAAAGAAAATGAGAACAAGAAACTTACTGGAAGAATAGTAAATGCTTCTTAAATCTATAATTTCATTCTGAGCAGTCTTGAAGTAGGTTAGAGTGTAGTGAGGTATGTTAATTGAATACCCATCCTTTTAGAAATATCTAAATTCAACTAGTATAATATAAAAGGTACCATATAGTGTTTGGATTTTTTTTTCTGAGTGCATATATTTTATTTCTAAAAAGTTAACACAAATACCAAAAAAATGTCAAATACAGTATTTATAAATGGAGGTAACATTAAGGAGTTTACACAGGGTCCAGCCATACTTAGAGAAGAGGCCACAGCCACCAGCCTAGAGAGACAGTTTATAAAAATTGTGAAGTTTGTGATGTACCATTTTACTGAAATGGCTTTGGACTTTTGTATGTTTCCCTAAAGATGTAAAATTTCACATACAGGTGAACTCCACTTTGTGTAATTGGTTTTTCCCTACAACCAAGCCCTTTTTTCCTTACTGAAAAAAAAGCACACACACATAATTAGTAGCCAAACCAAAAATCTGCAGTTAGTGAGAAGAGGCATAGAAGTTTTACATGCATTGTTGTCAAATTAAATAGATCCTCATATTTTCCTCACTAATGCCTAATTTCCCTTAAGGGTATCCCATTTCTTAAACACCCAACTTTTAAATTAAACATTTGCAAAAGGATCAGAGATTGGTAGGGTCATTGGCTATACTGTTGGGTATAAATATAATATATTCTTCTGCACCAATCAGAAGAGATTTGTGAAGGAGTATATATGACTTATAAGCCCCAGTTATGATGAGAACAGAGTAAACAGATTGAATAACATGCAACTGAGTCATGAATTTCATGAATTTTTTAATTCCATCTTAGTAGAATCATTAAGGGAATATAATTCTGACATACCTGTAAACAGCCTCTTCATAAAGAGAAGAAGACCAGAATCGTGGAAACACTTAAATGGATGATGATTTACCACTGTTGACATTATTTTGTTCTTGAAACAGAAAGTCTATCAGTCAGACTTAAGACAATCAAGTAACGTGTCCATTACTTCACAGTGGTTCATGTTCTTTGTGTATAACATCAAGAACAATTCTGAAACTTTTCAAGTTGGAAATAGTAAGAAGAACCTAGACTTTTGTAGAAAAGCTTATGCAGAGAAAAAAAATCACAGAACCTGTCCACTTGTGAAGTAAGGAAATCTTTAAGCCCTTAGTAAACAACAACGTTACCTACCACTCCATCTATGAACAGAGTGAGCTAACTTCTGTCTCTCATCATCAGTGAAGTCCTCCTTCTTCTGAAATGAGAGGTTGAAATCAAATTTTTCCATAAGCCCTGAGATGATAGTTACATTTTCCAAAGCTTTTAGAAGAAAAAGTTTCTAAACTTTTGACTGATGATTATGTGTTTAGGAGAATATTGAAGGTATATCTGTATACTTCTTTGACTTTTAGAAACTTCATTTGGCATATACAGATGGATACTGGAATAGACAAACAGCATTGGAAGAGTCTTTTCCTAAATTTTCTGTTATCTTTTTATATTTTTCCATGGCCTGCTGCATGATTTAAAGAAAAACGTGCTGTACAGATCTTTCTTCTTTGCATGGTTCTCACGAACCTTTATTGTTTTAGTGAAAAAATGAAGACATTTTTAAGAAATTCTCAAGAGCCAGCATCCATAATAAAATTCATTCTAACAAAATCTCCTAAATCCACTATGGCTTCTCTATAGAGCTAGTGCAAAGATTTTTCCAAAGAGTAATCACCTACACTTGGTGACAAAAAGCATCTTGACCCTACCACTGTTCAGGTAGTGTAGAATCCTTGCTACGTTATCATTTTCCTTCTTAAGATTCAGTAGCTTCTTGATGTTCCCATAGTCTGTGAGGGGTTAATGTTTTGATTTGTGCCTGATACACTGAGATCTATTGCAGGATGAATGTGCACATTTCACTAAGTCAAGGCCAACAGGAGGATATACATTAGTAGGTTTGCAATTTACAATCATATTCTGTGCCAGAGAATGCTGAACCATGAAGGGGATGGCTCCTCAGGCCAGACAAAGACAATATATGGACCCTACACAGGTCCTGGAATGTATAAGGCTGAAGTGCTGGCTAAAGGCTACTTAGCCCTTATCTGAGGGTAGATGGTTAGACAAGTTGACCCAGGCATATTGATGCCATCAGCAGTTCCCTAAGCACCCACTTGGGACCTCTGAATCATTCTGTGCTAAGATGTCAAGGGTTGTGGGACAGAAAAAAAAAAAAAGTGTGTTCTGTTTGTCTGGTTGAGAACATAAAAAATATAAAACCATATTACGTATAGAATGGAAGAGGGCTTTGAAGGGCAAGCAAGTGAATTTCTATGACTGTCATCTTGGAAAGCGTCATTAGAAATTAAAAATACTTGCTTAGAACTTTGGGGGAAGTAAGTGTAAAACCTCTAAAGCCCAGAACAAACAAACTAAAGAGGTAATGCCAGGGTATCTGTGCAAAAAGTCAGTGTTCTTAAGTCAGGAAATCATCATGGCAAATTGTTAAGATTTTCTTAAAGGTCTGGGGTATGTTTTAGAACTCCACTTCCAAAATTGTTTGTTTTTCAAGCGTCAAGATGAGGATTTGTTTATTTTATGTGGCTTTAACTTTAAACGGTGGATATTGCTGGCCCAACATAGAACTTCCACATTTAAATTAGCACACTGAAGAATGGGGTTTACCTGGTTACTACAGCTTCTCAGCTAGCCTTAAAAGCATAATAAAATCCTTTGATGCCTGGGGTACAATCTCTTCCGTCCAGCTCTGCAGTTGTTTTTATTTTCACAGGCATTTTTGTACAAACTTGCAAGTAAAAATATGGATGTTATTAAAATTCAGTATTTGCTATTATAAAGTGTTTCCTTGAAGCTGTAATAAGATTAAGTCTTGAGATGACAAGTCAACCCCTAATCAATAGAGATAGGGAGAAAACATCCCCAGTGAGATGGTCATTGCAGAATTATACGCATTTTCATATTTTCTTCTGTTCTCTGAAGCACTGATAGCTGCTCCCTGTCAAAGACAGGGTAACAGAACAAATGAATTACTGATTTAATTTGCCATGGCAGCTCCTATGTTCCTGACCCTGCTTGTCCTGCTTTTTCTCATCAGAGAAGACTTATGTCAGTACCATTGTGTTTTCTCTGGTGATTTCTCCATACCAACAATACTAGTAAATTGCAGACTTTGCAAGCTGCCTGTTTTTGCCTGGGACAGATTCACTCTTAAAGGTCTGGGACATATTCACATCCCTTTGTAAATTCTTCTTTCATAATCGACATGATTCCGTTTGCTTCCTCAGTTCCTGTTTCTTCATTTTTACTTATCTATTAATGCAGGATTTTAAATATGACAATGGTAGGATTTTATTATTTCTATTTTCAATATTCTTGCTACTTTATGAAATCTAAAGGATTGTATAATAGGCATTCTGAGCCATTACTAGTCTGTAGATACAGTAATTTTTTTTATTTTCTCTTTACAATTTCTAGTCATTCAGCAATGGAACAAGTAGTTAATTTCTCTGTGTTCTTTTTTTTTTTTTTTGCATTCCATATTTTATCTGTTCTGAGAATGGATTGAGTGCAGCCCTGAGTAGAAGCCCTTGGGAGTGTTGGTTGATGAAAAGCTCAACATGAGCGATTAGAGCCCAGAAAGCCAATCATGTCCTGGGCTACATCCAAAGCAGTGTGGTCAGTCAGTCACCAGGGGTGATTCTGCCCTTCTGCTCTTCTCTGCTGAGACCCCACCTGGAGTCCTGAGTCCAGCTCTGGGATCCTCAGCACCGGAAGGACAAAGACCAATTGGGGTGAGTCCAGAGGAGGCCAAGAAGATAATCAGAGGTCTATAGCACTTCTCCTGTGAAGGCTGAAAGAATGGGGGTTGTTCAACCTACAGAAGGCTTAGGGGTGACCTTACAACAGCCTTCCAGTACCTAAAGGTCCTTTTCTACAGGAAAGTTGGAGAGGGACTGTTGACAAGGGTGTGCAGTAATAAGACGAAGGGAAAGGTGTCTAAAAGGGAAGACAGCAGGTTTAGGTTAGTTATTAGGAAGAGAATTCTTTACTGTGGGAGTGGTGAGGCCCTGGAGAAGGTTGTTCAGAGAAGCTGTGGATGACTCACCCCTGGTAGTGTTCAAGGCCAGTTTGGATGGAGCTTTGAGCAACCTGATATAGTGGAAGTTGTCCCTGCTCATGGGAGGGGGAGTGGAACAAGATGATCTTTAAGATCCCTTCTAACTCAAACCATTCTATGATTCTGTGTGATAGAAATTTACCTGACTGATCAATACTTTATATTTATTTGCATCAAACGGTCCATTTTATCCATTATTCTTGCAATGTTTTTTGTCTGTATTTATCTATGTTCTCCCTTACTATTTACTGTGACTCTTCCAGCTCAGCCTCTGGTTCTTTTTTGGTTTGTCCTGATATTTTAAGACCAATCATCAATTATTATTGCAATCATTTGCATGTAGGAAATTACAGGCTAAGCTACCCAGGTATAATCAGTTGAAAACTCAGGAGTCTTTAGATCTTAAACATCCTGAATGTTATCATAGCCCTTCAATTATTGCAAAGTATATTTCTGAGGTTTTGAAAATGCTTTCCTGGAAAGTTTCTTGGCAGCTTCTCTGCAAGTATTACAGAGTATTCAATAGTTTTTGACATATCTTATCTGCCTCTTCCATAATTCATTCAGAATAAAACATCATTTTTTTACATTCAGCTTTGTTCTGCTCTGTTTCTTTACACTGCAAAGGGGGTAGAAGTGCAGGATGTTTCTTTCCAAGATCATGTTCTCTGTGACTGTTTTACTTTCAAGACCTTAATGTGTCACCTTTTGAGCTTTATCCTTGTGGATCTATTACAAAAGAAACATCTGTAGTGACCTCACAAGCTCATTTACATCGTACACTTAAGATATGGTCTTTCAATGGGACTTTTTTTTTAGTGAATGTGAAACAAAACTATATCAGACCTTTATTAAATATCATGATTTCTAAATATTACCAAAAATCCAAGGCCCTTCAGTCCAGAAATTTCTATGGGTTTTAGACAGCCAGAGGAGTCACTTGGGTTTACCAGAAAGAATCTCTCTTTGCTCTCTGTCAGTGATATTCTCATACCTTTCTTCAGTGGGAAGCATTTCCATGCATTCAGAATAATAGCCACTCATATTTAGAACTCAACCCATATTTTGTTTATCCATCTAAACAGTGAACAATACCTCTTCAGTCATATGTTTAAAACTATCAAATAGACCCTCTATGATTCCAAGCTATTGCTTTTTATAGTAAAACCACATGAGTCCTGGTCAATATGATTACTCTCAGTCCATTGACTCTCCATACTTTCTTCCCTGTTTTTATACTACTTTTCAAAAGTTTCCTCTCATGAAAGAGAATGGTTTAGTAGACAAGGTGGTGTTAGGTCAAAGGGTGGACTCGATGATCTCAGACATCTTTTCCAACCTAGATTATTCTGTGATTCTCTGAATTCTGGCAGGTGCAAACCAACACAATCCATTGATGTGAAAGTACAGTGAGGGGGTGGGAGGGTGAGATTTGTATGTGTTTATAGGAATCACAGTATACAATTCAGCACTATTAAAATATTTAGTATATAGCTTAGTAAATAACTCAAATTTATCTCTCTATATCAGAGGACTGTTTGAAACATAAAACTAGACCAGGATAGCCCATTTGGATGCCATTCTGGAGCTTCTTGGGGCTTCTCTGTATGGAAATCCTATAGACCCCTCAAAGTTTCTGACTTCTGTAATGTCACACTATCACTTAGAGTCACTCTGGGGCAGAAGGATTCTCCAGTTCAAAGGACAGAAAAGAAAAAGTATCCTGCCTCCTTTCTCTGCTACTCACCATGAAGAGACCACCTACACATGGGATGCCCTGGGGAGACTGGCCGTGGTCTGACTCATCTGTCTGTATCTCTCCAAGGTCTTCAGTCTTGAGGAGGAGTTGTGCACTGAGGCATCCATGCAGTGCTTTCATTGGTCAGCCTTTGTGACAACACAAACAGATGCCAAACAGCAGTGGTTGGAATTCACAGCAGGTTAAAGCAGCTGTGAGCACTTACAGTTAGTGGACTGATATGGTTTGAAGCTGGCTCCCTGCCAAGTCTCCAAACCTTACCACCAGAAGTCCCCCCCCCCCCCCCCCAAACCTCAGGGAGAAGAGGGAGAAAAGCAAAACCAGCTAAGAAAACCTGAAACGAGAGAGACAGCTAAAGTGATATATATAAATATATTTACACTTATATATACAATTTAAAATATATACAATTTTCACAAGGGAAGGGGAAGGGGAAAGGGGAAGGGAACAAAACCAAAATAAAATATATATATATATCCCAAATCAGTAGCTCGAGATCTAGTAACTAAAGAGTTAGCAAAGGAAATATATCACCACTCTCCTTGGGACAACTGAGAGTTGCTCCGGGACAATCGCCAGCAACCTCCGTCTCCCAAGGTCGACAAGGCCTTACCAGGCCTCGCTCCACAACACGGCAGACTCAACAGCAGGGAACCTGCACCTCCAAGCCGCCGGAAGGAAAGAGAGCGAAGGCCTCTCCTCCTTTCTTCTTATAATCTGGTTTACGTAAAAATCGTAGGGAATACTGGGTAAATCTGGACCCTTCCTTGATTACAAACTGGTCACCAAGGAAGGCCTAGCCCAAACCACCACATGGACAAAACCCAAGTCATTCTTCCCCTGGCTTTTTCTTATTCACGTATAAGAACAAATGATTTATGAGTCAGATGCCTCTCTGTAACTTGCAAAAACTCCATTACACTTGCACATACATGCAGAAAAATAAACTTATCTGCTTATAGAGACAGGTGCTGAATGCCAGCAAGACAGAAGGTCTTAAACATTATACTTCAGTAACTGTACTGACACATATTGAGTGGTGTGACAGAGCCATTTGGCCACCCTCCCTGTGAGCAAAGACATATGGCTGTAACTGGAAGCCTCCTAGAGGTTTGCAGTGGTTGTTTGGGGGTGCATCACTTCAGTAGTCAGTGTTGTCAATAAATCAATGTATATGTTCCTTTACTGAAGTTGCTCACTTAGAGACAAATATATATTTTTTTAATATAAATTAGAAAAGTGCACTTTCTGAGGTATATTTTAGTATCAAACATGAAAGTTAGAATTTTAGCCATACAGTAAGATTCACAGAATGTCTTATTCCAGACAATATTTTTAATTTTTTTACAGATGACACATTGCTGTAATTTCAATGGAACTACTGGACACAGAAATTCCAAAATAATACCATGAACTAGTTATGTACAACAAAGTTAAGCATGTTTCATGGCTTTGATTGCAAAATTCAAAACTCAACAAAAATTAAAAATATATTGATCAAGAAAAAAACTAAGATGATCAATTAAAATTAAATTAAATTAAATTTATTTTAATTCTACTGATTACACTCAAGGGCATGCTTCATCATCGAGAAAATTAGACCTGTTGAAATCTGAAGAAATCTCTAAAAAAGTGTCATGGGTATTCCTGGTTTTGACATAAATTTTAAGACATTAGAAAACAAAAGTTGGAAAAACTGCAGCCCTTTCTGAAAGTTCTCAGATCAAAGAGAGAGTAACATTCAGTGAAGAATATACCTTGAATTGACAAGTCTGTAGGAACAGCTTTTGCTCTGGATCCTGACTGCATTTCCAAGTCTGAAAATTGCACATTGCTGGGCAGTCAGAGACAATCCTTTCCAATGCAACAAGAACTTTTGTTTCAAGAAACCAAGGTAACCATAGAAGACAAACACAACCACTTAGAAGTTTTGCTAGTGAGCATAACTTGTACCCAATTACAGCAGAGCCTAACAAGCTACAAGCACTTTCATATCTCCCATCAGTGCTTAAAATAGCCACTCCTTAACCTGCCCAAATCAAACAAGTCATGAACCAGACACATTTTTCTTTAGTGCAAGAGATAGGATCTTGGTGGATTGTTTTTCTTTCTCTCTTCTTAAGAGGACTATCATCTTTTCCATGTTGGCACCACCCTACCTACACCTTCACCCTCCTTATCTTCTTCATGCGAATGGTCACCACACGAGCAGCCTGATCGGAATACACGGATTTTGCAAGACACTGAAGTCCTTCTACTTTCAGGTCCTGTTTTCATATCAGTTATTTGTATCAACTACAGTTTCATTTTGACAAGTTAATAAAATCCTCTAAAATCCTGTATATGAGAAAAAATATTTTCCACAGCTGCAGCTATGAACCAAACAAGCAGTTTATGGTACACACAGCTGAGTGATGAGAAAGTGTGTACACTGTCCGTGCTAATGCATAGGCCTGTGTTAGACTAAGTAAGATTCTGGCACAGATTTGGCATCTTTATAGCCGGTTTTTGGCAGTGCTTATACTTGGGATATAATTTCAGACTGGACAGAGATGGATGGAGATTTTTATTTCATCATATTCACGTTGTACTGAACTATTGTTCTCACTGTCAGTTAAAAACCTTACAGAGATAAGGAACAGAAACAAAAAGCAGAAAGAATGACATTTAAAATGAAACATAATCTTTTTCCACATTAGTCCTGAGGTCACTTTGACCAAAAAAAAAAAAAAAAAAAAAGGAAAAGGAACTAATTATCTTCACACTATTTGATTCAAAAATTAGACCTAATTTACAATGTGCAAGCTTTATTCCATTCATTTCCTGTTTTATATATGGACTTTTTTAACTGGTTTCCATTATGCTGTAGTTATCATATTACATCAATAGACCTCTGTCTGAAGTACTGCCATTTTCTCTCTCTCCTTTTTGAACCTCTCGCCAACATTTTTGATCTTCGGCTATTGTTTGTACCCTCTTAGTATTTTCCTCAATTGAGCTCACAGTTCAGAAAATTGGTAGACAGTATTATTACACTGCCTGTATCTCAGAAACATAAGAATATGCTGATGAAGTGCACTAATTGCTAGAAGGGCAGACCATATCCTGTTCCTGTGACTGCAGCTCTGTATCTAATGTGTAAATGGCCTGGAAAAAAAAATGAGTGCATGTACCTCAATGATAAATTCAATTTTTATGTCACTGAGGGAAAGCACTACCTGTGTCACTACTTGGTGATTTTAAACTCAACACAGTAACTGTGAAGTATGTGTAAGCCCTGACTGAGTTGCTACTCTCTGAATCTCTGAAGGTCTTCAATTCTTGTGAAATTATACTGCCATTTTAAATAGAATTATTTGGATGTACTCCTATTGTACCCACTCATGTAAAAAGGAGGAATATTATCTAGAGCACTTCATATATTTGCAAGGTCAGAAAACTCCCATCTTGAAAGACAAATCTAAAAATAACAGTACACAGTCCAAAATAAGGTAGAACCTTGTTTCCTTTTCATTGAAATACTATATCTCTCTGAGAGAGGTTTCCTTCTCATTGCAGATAATGTATCTATTAATATCCATTATTTAGTAGTTTGATAGATTTGCTTTTAGAGTTCAACATACAAAGTTGAAGCAGATGAATGTAAAAAGAGGTTTCAGCTTCGCAGAGGTTGAATAACAGTCATATATAGGGCAGAATAAAGCCATTTAAATTATTAACTGCAACAATTCATATATTCAGTTCATCTTGCTAAAGGTAGCTAGGCCATGACCCATGTTTTGACAAAAAAAAGGAAAGCGTTTAAATGATGGAACTGCAGCTACTTCCTCTAAGAAAGACCAGCTTGAAATCAACACTCTGGGCTGAAGAATAATGTAAAATTAATAAACTACATGATCTCTTTTCTAGCTTCTGCTCCCTGGGCAACTGTAGTGAGTTTCTGTGGCTGGGTTTTGGTAGCAGAGGGCTACAGGGGTGGCTTCTTTTAGAAGCTACTAGAAGCTCCCCTGTCTGGTGGAGACAATGCCAGCCAGCTCCAGGACGGACTTCCTGCCACTGGCCGAGACCAAGCCAATTAGGAGTAATGGTAATGTCTCTGTGATAACATATTTAAGAACAGAAAGGTATTGCACAGAAAGAATTCCAGCCAGGGGAGGGTAGAGTAAGGACATGGGAACAACAATGCAGACACCAAGGTCAGTGCAGAAGGAGGGGCAGGAGGTACTCCAGGCACCGGAGCTGAGGCCCTGCAGTCTGTGGTGCAGACCATGGTGGGGCAGCTGTGCCCCTGCAGCCCATGGGGGGCCATCGGGGTGCAGAGACCCACCTGCAGCCCATGGAGGAGCCCGTGCTGGAGCAGGTGGATGCATGAAGGAGGCTGTGACCCCGTGGGAGGCCCAAGATGGAGCAGGGTCCTGCCGAAGACCTGCAGCCCAATGAGAGGGAAGCCCACACCGGAACAGGTTTTTCCCAGGCAGGACTTGTGGCCCCTGTGGGGGACCCACGTCGGTACAGCTCATCCGTGAAGGACTGCACCCCATGGAGGAGTGACCCACTGGACAGCAGTTTGGGAAGAGCTACTGCCCAAGGGATGGACTGACGCTGTAGAGGTCCATCAAGGACTGTCTCCCGTGGGAGGGACCCCGTGGGAGCAGGGGAAGGACTCCTCTCCCTGAGCAGCAGCAGAAACAACTGACTGCAACCCCCATTCCCCATCCCCCTACACTGCTGGGGGGAGGAGGGAGAACACGGAATGAAGGCGGGAGGTGGGGGGGCAAAAGATGTTTTTAAGATTATTTTACTTCTCACTCTTTTTCTCTCATGCTGTTAGTAACAAATTTAAGTAATATCTGCACTTCGAGTCTGTTTTGCCTGTGAAGGTAATCAGTAACTGACCTCTCCCAGCTCTTATCTCAACTCATGAATCCTTAGCTGTTTTTTTTCTCTCCTCTGTCCAGTTGCAGAGGGGAGTGAGAGAGTGGCTTTAGTGGATACCCAGCATCCAGTCAGGGTCAACCCACTACAACAACACATCCATCTGTAGAGCCGTGTCGATCCTAGATAAAAGTGCATTACCACAACAGCCACCATAAGTTATTTTACTTGTGCAAAATTTCATTCCTTGAGTAATAAATAATCCAACGTTGAGTCAATGTTCACAAAACAGATATTTTCAGTGATGCTACATTCACATTTGTAAAGGCACCACCCCAAAAGGCATGAAGACAATTGATTAACAAGCTTCGGATTTTCCAATCAATTTATTTATTTGTACAATAGACTTAACAGTTATCCTGTGCATTACAGGGAGACAGTAAATAGAAAATACTAACCAAAAAGCAGTAAAAATAATCCTTTTATGGAATCTACAGCTTTCTAAAAGTTATTTTCATGTTGTTTTATGGGCAATAAAATCTTTAAGACACCATTCTTTCACAGATTGCTCTTTAAATATAAGTATGAGCTCATAACAATGAAATATTTAACAACAAACTGTTTGTTAATGGACCAGCTCTGTGGTAGACCTGAAGCTTGTAGCATATCTAATGAGAGAACCCACTTGTGTGAAACTGTAGGATTGGTAAAGGGAGAGAAGGGTCTTTTCAGGGTTTTGCACTGACCTACCACAAGAACAGTCTATATATGTAAAAGCGTTTCTTAATGTGAATTCTAAGTATTTGCGTAGTGGGTTTCTTTTAACTGGTAAATTCATTGTCTTTTTTCTTTTAAATTTTTTAGGTTCTGGATTTTGTAGTGTAGTAGAAATGAAGAGAAACCTAGATTAGTTTATTTTATTAAATCAATTAAATATATGTAATAATTGCATTATATCATGGTAGTATTCACACAACTGTTTTAAGGAACCTCTGCTCTGTCCAGTAGAGGTTTAGTTTATCTCTTGTAGACTCTTTCAGGAAAAATCAAATGCTCTTAATCTTCTGCATTCTGCAGTTTTGTCTTTACACATTTTTTATGTCCATATTTGCAAAGAAGTAAGTCTCAAATTCATAACTTCTTTACAGGAACACATTGCCAAATTCTTCTTGTGATGCTTATGGCATGGTCATAAATTGATGAAGAGTAAAAAAAGATATGTCAAAAACTCTTCAACTGTGTACTTTAACTATACAATTTTTAGTTGCTATCTAATAGCTTAAGACACTCAGGTAGAGTTAAGGTAGGCATTTTAGGCTTAATTACAGAAAAGTATGTTTGTGTGTATAGTTATCCACCAACATTTATTTCCTCTAGTGTAGTTTTCCATTTACATGATTCGGCTTGAGCCCTATCCTGATTAATAGTTCACTTTGCATAGAAGTATTTTAAAAGTTAAAGTACTTTGAGTAATAACAAAAAAAAGTAAATACTTTTTATTAATTGAAAACACAGTATTTCTATTCATGTAGTAGTGTCCTCAGATATTGCAGACACCTGAGCAACAATACTAAAGACGTTCAACAGCATTTATATATAAATTTAAAAAAAAAATATTAAGACACCTGAATTCCCTGCACAGTCTCTCTTTGACACATAAAATAAGAAGTGGGCACATATAAAAATAAGATGTGTATATTTATGTAAAATTTTACAGTTTTAAAATGTTGAGCCTTTTCAGCCATCTTTTCTCATAAGAAAAGATAATCATCTTTTCAACTTTTAAAACCTATAGTATAAAGGTTATGTTCTCCAATGTATAAAGATCTCAGTATCCTAAGTAAAAAACATATTATCCATTGATAAAAACTACAAAGTTTTGTATCAATAAAAATTCTGCTATGGCAAGTGACTGCTCATTGCTTGTGAAAATAACACAGATCTCAGTGCAAACTAATGTCTGCTTTGTTTCTCAGAGGAGATATGTATGTATTTGGTGCATCTGCATTAATGTTTTAGTTCAGTTCTAATACAGTTTTTTAATCAAATTGTCTGACCAACTTTTCAAATGTGCTTTAATTCATATTTCAGAGCAGTCTCTGGAAAGAAAACTGGGCTCTTTTGTATAAATCTAAAATAAAAGATGCACTCCAGGGGTACCTTTAATGCTTTCTAACCACTCACAGGCATTGAATCCATGGGCTTGGTTTAGAGACCACCTGAAGTAATAATCCTTCTAAATGCTTATGGTATGAATGTCAGCTCCTTAGTGCCATCTGTTTCTCTGCAGATGCAGTCCTGTTGACTTGTATTACTTGCTAATGTGGACATTATTATACTTCCATCCTATTCCAGTCGTTTGTCTCCATGGTTTGAGCAGCTTATTTTAAACATGTACCAGGTGTCTCTTTTCTGTGGTGATTTAGAACTGTCACAGAAATCACAAAAAAAGCCTCGATGAAGTACTTTTTTGGTCACTTTGATCTTTTAGAGAGTAACAAACAATAATCGTGTGGCAAATGGGGATATTTTCTAACAAATTTTCATGAAGTTTTTATAATTATTCTGGGTAACAAAAATAGGAGTAGAACTCCATGTCTTCATCTGTGTTTTTATTTTTATCCCAACATTATATCGTTGTCTCCTAAGCCACATCCAGTCTAACTGCTCCTAATCCTTACATAGAATCACAGAATCATTAAGGTTGGAAAAGGCCTGTGAGATCATCAAGTCCAACTGTTAACACAGCGCCATCTTGTTCACTACTTAACCATGTCCTCAAGTGCCTTTGAACACTTGAAGTACCTTGAAGGATGGTGATTCCACCACTTCCCTGGGCATATTGTTGCAATGCCTGAACACCCTTTCAGTGGAGAAACGTTTCCTAATATCTCATCTAAATCTTCCCTGGCACATCTTGAGGCCATTTTCTCTCTTCTTATCACTTGTTACCTGGAAGAAGAGATTGACCCCCATCTGGCTACAAGCTTCTTTTAGATGGTTGTAGAGAGCAATAGGGTCTCCCTTGAGTCTTGATTTGCCCAGGTTAAACACTCTCAGCTCCCTCAGCTTCTCCTCACAGGTCTTATGCTCCAGACCCTTCACCAGCTCCATTGTCCTTTTCTGGACATGCTCCAACACCTCAATGTCTTTCTTGTAGTGAGGGGCTCAAAACTGGACACAAGATTTGAGGTGCAGCCTCACCAGTGCCAGGTGTATACTGTGCATGTATCACACTGGTCTCTGTCATTACAGCTCATAAAATTCACCTTCTTATTCTTGTATTACCTTTGTCTTATTCTTCAAATTTTGGAGAGTGCAGAACTTTCTTACATGCTTCCTTGTGAATTGCAACCATCTCGAGTTTCTTCTACTGATGAAACTAATTGTCCTTGTCTATTAGTCTACTTGTCATGATATGTTCTACACACATGACTTATAAAATAAAAAAATATATAGTCTCCAATCATTGGAAATAATTGGAGACTTGCAAAGCAACATCTTTTTTCTCTACATAATTAGAAAGGAAATTATTTGCTTTTTGTTTTTTTTTTCAAATTGGACCTAAATAGATAATATCAATGCTGCTACCACTATAGAAATTACTTAGAATAAACAAACACTTTAGGCTTACTTTCAGTGCTGTGTATGTGTTCCCAAAATCTGGATAGAGGGTCACATTGCTCTACTTGTTCACCATATTTGCCATAAATTAAAGTATCCAACTGACTGTTCCATAACCAAAGTCAGAACTTCCATTTTTTCCCAGGATCACAGGTGGGATAGTATAATTACAAAACCATTTTTACTTTTTTTTTTTAAATAATAAATGATCAACACCTTATTAAAATTAAGTGTTTTGATCAGATGCAATTGCAGCTCTTACTTAAAGTGAAAGTACAGGGAAATGGGAAAAGGGAAATCAAATCTGACGATCCAAACTCCCTCCACTTCTGCTCAGGAGAATTAGAAGGAGATATTGTTTGCTGTGCCATTAGAGAACATAGTTCAATCCTAATGTCTGAACAAAGTTCTTATGAGTACTTGACTTCCTGGAGGACTTTACACATATATTTTGTACAGACAGTGCACCAAAGCCTTCTAAAGGGTTGTGCAGACAACATACTTGGATAAGAGTGTTCCATGGGCTCATAAGAAGTTCAGATGACAGGCACTGATATATCCTAAGTCTGCCTGGAATTACTTCCTATTCCTTTAGAAATGTGCTTTTCACTCATGCACATTTGCAGGATTGTCTAGTTTCACTCTTCACAGGCTGTGAACCACACTGATGGAATCAGTGCATTCAGCTTTTAATAGTTAGCAGTGGAGCATAAACCTCTACTGAAGAGTGGGGAACACAAGCATTTTTTTTTTTTAATATCCATTTGCTGTGGAGAGGAGGAAATTCCATTACACTTCAAGCAGGTTATACTTACCAGGTAAGGAGTTTTAAGTCACGAACCAAAAAAAATTGACATAAAATTGGACTTTAAAATTTAGCTGTGATTAACTACAGAGAAGGTTTCAATGTATGCTGGTGGGGAAAAAATTGGCATAGACACTGAAGACGTAATTGTGTGTACACCTTTGTGCTGGTTTTGACTGGGATAGAGTTGATTTCCTTCATAGTAGCCCGTATGAGGCTACAGTTTGGATTTGTGCTGGAAACGCTGTTGATAACCCAGGTATGTTTTTGCTACTGCTGAGCAGTGTTTGCACAGAGTTAAGCACTTCTCTGACACTCACCAACCCAAGAAACCCACCAACTCAAAATAAGAGAAAGGTGGAGCACGCAGACTAATTAGCATTAGAGTGAAGGAATCATTAAACTAATAGAACCATGTAGCCAATGAGCATTAATTTCTTTGTTTGATAAAATGTATAAATAGTGAAAAGTTTTGAACCACCTCAGGACCCCCATTGCTGAGAAGCCCCAGGTGAAGAAGAAACAACAGAACACCTCTGGATCCATGGGTGGTGACTGTCTTCTGCTTGATGTGTCTCTTTCACTCCCTCTCTCTCTCTGCCTCCTCTCTTGTCGATTTCTTTCTATCTCTCTACCTTACATTTTATTGTTAAATAAAATTTATACTATTGACTTCAGCATATGGTCTCGTTTGCATATTAATTCAGGCAGAGGCATCTCTCAACAATCAAATCATAACGGTGAATGACTTCCTTGTCTTACTTTACTTTCATGCACAGTTTTTGCTTTACCTATTAAACTGTCTTTATCTCAACCCAGAAGTGTTCTCAGTTCTACCCTTCTGACTCTCTCCCTCGTTCCACTGGGGAGAAGTGATTGAGTGTGTAGCTGAGTTGCCAGCTGGGGTTAAGCCACTGCAAACTCTCAAACTGACTCTTCTCAGTGGAGAAGATGTAGTGTGGAAGCTCATTTTATTTTGGATTAACTATTTCAGCTCAGGCAGTGAACTGCAATGGCCCAATTTGTACTTGTACATTCTGCACAGACAAGGGAAGTGCTGCAAAGATTTCCTAAGTTCACCTGAGAAACAGATCAAATTAACTGTCTCTATTTCTTTTCTCCCTTCCTACTCCGTCAGTCTTTGTATATCAGAAAGTAAAAATCTACAATACTACTGACAGAGCACTAGAAGGATTCCTGAGACAGTACAGGAAAAATGAAGTTTCAACTCAGTATAGGGATAATTTTTCATTTCTTTTCTCACCCATACAATCACAATGAAAAATTCTCTTCTTATTTCACTAAGATATTAAATATAAATAAATACATGTTTCTGGACCATCCTATCATTATGGCAAGCAAGGTCTTCACTGTTTAGTCTGTGAGAATTTTTCTCTGCTGCTCCTTGTTTTATTCATTTACATAACCGAGAGATAAAAGTAGGAAAGATTTTATATTAAAATCTTCAGATTTGTGTATCCTCTGAGGATTATTTTGATGATAAACAGATTTTTTTAACTGAACTTTGTTTCCTAAGTAAGTGATGACTCCAATTTTGAAACATCCATATGCATGATTTCCTGGTTAGTTTGCAGGAATAGACTTGTTACACAGTTGCAAGCAAAAGCTTTTCCTATTTAATTAGGAAGAACCAAAAACATGAGGCAGACTTCCAGGAAAAACTAATTGCAAAAGCCAAGGGAATTGTTTAACAGGAGTGATTATAGGGCTGCTGAATATGAGAAAAGTCACAAATTCATCATGGTATATTCCTTTAGTGACATAAATAGAGTTTTTATAATCTTTGCCCTGTAGCAATGCAGTTCGTTATCTCCCTTTTTTAAAAAAGATCTCCTATTTCTCTGTGGAAAACTTTGAAAAGCTTTATATTTCAAAAGAGTTCTACTTTCACATCATATTTGATGTAAAACTATCATAATAAGGCACTGTATGTAAGCATTTGAATAACGATACACGCGCCTTTTATTTATTCAGTTCTATTCTGTTTATCTCAAATACAGGCATATCTATAAAATATTTTGCTTTGAACTTTCAGAAAATGCCCTCTTTAAGATTCAGCAAATCAATTTCAGACTCTTGAAAATGGTACATGATGTTTACAGAAAAAAATTGATTTCCTTACATTATCTTGATACCAAATGATTTTGTTTCTAAAATTATATGAGATAAGTACCTTAACTCACCAGTCAGACACAATGACTAAAATGTCTTACTTCTGTGATCTATGAGTGGGGTATATCTGGGAAATTCTGGTAAGACTACACCAAGATCACAAAGATAAATTCATATTTATGCATTAAGTCAAAGGTCTTCTCACCTTCCCTCATCCCATTAGTTGGACTAGTAGAAAGGGAATGAAATGAAGCACTTTCTATTTCAACAAGTGTTTGTAAGAGCTTCTCTCTCCAGGAGAGCAGCAATGTGGAAAACAGCAATTTCCTCCTCCAAAACCCTTCTCCTCCTCCTCCTCCTCCTGCGCTGTGCTGGGCTCTGACAACATGAGCAGCATCCCCTCTAAATTACTGCCAGGTACACATGAGGCAGCTGTCCCTCTGAGGCTCTCTGCTGCTGCACACAGAAGCCTCTCTTGCTCACTGGGAAGCTGTGGCTCCAGAGGGATAGCTGGGAAGAGCTGACTAGGAGAAAATATCTTGCTTAAAAATGAGAGCTGATATTCCATCTGAAGAACAACATAAACTCAGGAACTGAACAAAAAATCCAACACAAGCCCATCAAATCCATGACCAAATCCAGCTTCCACCCTGGTATCTGATAAATTTACTGCAAAATTAAAATATTAGGGTGGTATGTGTAATCAGTCATCTGTAGGTACATAGTCCACAGATGTACTATGAATTTTTGCCTTGAAAGATGATTTTTCAAATAACCTTAACACAGTCAAATCAAAGCTAATTTCCATTATGATTAGACCATCTACTTACCCCTCAGTGAGGTTCACAGTATTTTCATGCTAAATTTCACATTTCAAACTTAATCTTTTACAGCTCTAGGGCTGGTCAGGGAAAGGTCAGTCAAAGCAGTTCTGCTGTAAAGGAGGGAAAACATTCGTAGTGGATTTGCGTTCCAGTATCTCTGACCAGCAAATTCACCAGCATACCAGTGTAGAAGTGGAAGGTTTTACCCTGCTAGATAAGTCTTTCTTAGGTATGTGGCAATCTGAGAAATAGTTTGTTTCAGAAAAACACCTAGCCACAGAGGCAGCTAGCAGCCCTCCTAAAATTGGTCCATCTTATTGCATCCACATTATTGTGGGCACCAGCATGAAAGCATTGTTTTATTTGCCCAAGTTAGTGCCTGGCAGTACTCACCTATTTCATATTTATTATAAGTGCTTATTATTATTATTAGAACATTACCACAGAAATAAACCAGGACATCATAAAACAGAGAAAGAAATCGGTTGTTACAATGAATGTGTAGATGAAATAAATTCTGATTTTCGAATAGTATCTAATAATTTGAGGGCATAAGGGGGAAGATAAATTCAAAATTAAAACTAAGAGGAAGAAGGAGAATACATACTATGTGAGGAAGGCAACCATGAATCATATCATTTTCTCAGAAAAACCTTGCTAGAGCATTTATGCCCTTTCAGAAACACATGTATATGTAGGATAAGAACTCTTTTCTGCATTGGTAGCATCACTGTTACCACAACATAGTTTAATGGGAAGAACTTGTAAGTATATATTGATGTTAGTGTGATAGTGTCTTCTAGATCCACAAGACTATCTGCTTTTTATTAATCTCAGGCCTTAGAAGATAAAAGACACAAACCAAACCTATCTTCACCTGGAGGTAAGGTGCAAAGAGGGAAGAAAAGTGCATCAAGTATACCAGATGTGTGTAAAACAGAAGATTTCTGTTTATGCACTGATAGTGCATAAACTTATCTTTCTGTCTCACCTTCATACATCATCTTGTACCATGGATTCTGCTCCAGTAGGGTCCTAGTTTCTATTACTGTCCAAATAAGTAGCAGCAACAGTCAACCACTCTGCACCTTTTTAATGACAGAGCTTACAAAACAATTTCTAGAGTTTGAAGAGGCATCAGGTAGGGCTTAAAATTATTTTGAGCATCCTAAATTTTTACCTCTAAATTAAGAAACACAGTGCTAGAATTTAGCTTTAGAAATTCTAGTAAAATTTATAACTGATGTCAGCAATTCTATAATATCCATATATATGTGTGGCTGTGTGTATGTGTGCACACGTGCACACTCATGAAGATAGATAGAGATAGATAGATCACCTATAAACACAGACACAGTTGATAAAGAAAGACAGTAAGCTCAGCAGGAGAGGAATGAGAACTCAGCCCTGTTCTGTCAAAATAGTATACCTTCCACTATATAACCCTTTTAAAGTATTTTTAAAGCAGTTCTTTAGGATTTAGAAGCATCTGCCAAAATTACTTTGACATTTTGATTTCTACGTCACATACCTCACCCTAGGCTGGGGAAAAAAATCATAATATAATTTCCTAAATTAGGCTGACATGGTGCTCAATTGTTTCTGGTTTCAGTTACCACAAAAAGGCATCTACTGCTTTGTGGTTTTAATACATGGGTATCAAATTTGAATGCATTACTGGCCTGTACTACACACAGTCTGTGGTCATATCTGATCCTGAAGCCTGTAAAACCCTGAGAATTTGATGGTCACACACACCTGTCCTGTGTCAGTCTTCTTTGCTGCACCTGAGTAACATTAGTCCAAAGAATAAATCCATTCTTGCCATTATAATGTCTTTTCTCTGTACACAGGAAAGCTCAGAAGGGCTTTGTTTCCACTGGCAATGTACCTGTTCAATTTTCCAATAAAGTCTTATTTTTTTGAAAAGCACATCTTTCGCCACAAATGCATTCAAAGAAGTAGTAATAATGATACATCAGCAAACGGCCTAGTTAATAAACCAGAAATTAGCAAGTGAACATGCCCTGCATTTAGATGAACTTTAATCATTTTGGTTATTCAGTTTTTCTGGTTAGGACAAACACAAGCACCAAAATAAAACTTCATTTATTATGGGTGCTTCATTTCTTGTTGCATTTGATGTATAAGTCATCTGTTCCTGGAGCTTTTCATTATAGCAGCTTCTTATGCTAATTCCCTTACTGTGTCCAGTAAGATTAGTCTTCCCTTCATCTAGGACAGGTGTGCACTGAATTTCTATTTCATCACGTACTTTCATGAAAAGAACCGCCTTTTAATATCTTTCAAAACCTCTTCTCATTAATTTTTTTGAAATTGTCAGTTGGATTTCTGACTTGTTAAGTGAGGTAAACATGGTCATATAGGGATCATATAGGAAATTGAGATAAAATCTGAATAGAAAAATGCCTATATCTGCAGTGATATAATTAGATTACCTCAGCCATAATTTCTAACTGGAACTAATAGTAGTGAAGATCAGGTAGGAGGCCTGCATATAGGCAGGAGTAGAGAATAACCTTGAGGACATTAAAAAGTCAGACATGCATCTCTGTCATTAATGACCAACAAAGCTGAGTCCTGCTCTCCTCCTACAGTGTTGCCATTGACATCCGCTGATCAGCAACTTAGCATATTGAAGTCTGAGTGCCATTTTGGGAGGAACTGATTTCCAGAAGGAGGGATGAACCTTGGGTGAAACAAAGCAAGATGTTTTCCATTGCCAAACCCCAGAACAGAATTTAATGTAATTAAAAAGCAATATAATCTGGTGTGTACCATTGAGGAGGAGTTCTTCCTCCTACTCTTTGGCTGGACTGTCTATTTGTATTACAAGGTCTGCAGGAGGAAAATGTCTT
Organism: Corapipo altera; assembly: GCF_003945725.1. Lineage (NCBI taxonomy): Eukaryota > Metazoa > Chordata > Aves > Passeriformes > Pipridae > Corapipo > Corapipo altera. Next base: position 12,350,829 of record NW_020884872.1, read on the forward strand.
TCTGTATGCATTGTGCAAAGTGCTGAGGTGCATGATTTGAGCTTGGACTAAATGTTACCAAAAGACAAATATGTTCTGTGCTGTTAAAGTTGCCTGTTTCTAGCATCTATTTGACCCATGGAAAGCTGTGGACCAGTGTACATCTGTATGAGGGCTTGGCTACCAAGAGGGTCTTGTCATCCCTGGACAGCAGCACTAATGCATTTTCTCATCACCTTCCATGTCATTTCCTGTCATTTCATATAGCATTTCTTTGCCATCCCCTGCTATTTAAAAGCATTCATGCTCATCATATTAACCCGCACTTGGCACCCACCCCAGACTAGTATTTAGGATGCCTGTGCCCCTTTCCCACCCCTGCTACAACCATCAGTGGTGTACTAAGAGGAGTTGCCAGAGCCTCCCAGAAGGGAAAGGCAAAACCTGTTGCTATTCTTAGGGCCAGTATTGGCACCATAAGTCCTCAAGAATTCATGTTCTTGTGAGATCTTTCTGACCTTCACTCAGAAGGTAACTGTGCCGTCAACCTTATAAAAATTTACATTGTATAATTTGAAATTTAATTCTTTGCTACCGGTTAGACAGCAGGGACAATTTTCATAGTTGACATCCTTGGTAGTGACATACAAACAGGGAAGTAAATATAACTATTATAAATTTTAATCTCTATAGAAAAGTAAGAGGAAGTAACTCAAAGATACCATGAGGAAAAAAGGACAAAAAACTGATAGGGGACTTTCTGTTATTACATTTTCTAAGGTGCTGATTTTCTGTTTTTAAGCTGCAGTGGAAAGGAGAGAAATAGGTGTTGGTGATCAAGTGGTCTCTTGAACATAACATGTATTTACTTGTTATTTTCATTTCTTGTCTCTGCTTCATGAATTTTATTTCTCTGATACTAAAGCATAGATATCTAAATAAGAAATGTTGAATTTATTCAGAGAAGTCATCTTTGGAGATTACTAAAGCCACAGTAAGTGTTACTTTCATGATTTACAGGGCTCTGGTTTTCTTAGTACTAGTTTTTATTTTATTTTTACTAAAGTTCACAGATATACAACTTTCATGGAACAGACTCAGCAGTTCTGTGTGAAATGTGAGCTCAGCAAGTGCCTTCAGTTCCTCAGTCCTTGGTAGGCAGCATATGAATAAGCTATGAGAAGAGAATGTTCAGGCCTTGAAAATGATGCAAGTAGTTTGGTGATGAAGATATTTGCAGAAAAGAAGAAAACCCAGGTGTAAAGATGAGTTAAAAAGCAAATAGCTCAATACAGTTATTTATTGAGTATAATTTTAACCCTCATCTCCAAACTGAAAGAAAAATAAGGGAAAAGTTTCCAAAGAAAAATTCCATATGCTATGCCTAGTCCTTTCTGTTGACTTCCACTACTTAGTCATCACATATATCATAGAATGTCTATAAAGATTTGGAGAGCACAGCAATCACACTACGCAAGAGACCTGGCATATATAAATGATGCATTTACCACTAGGGCTACAGCTCATCTCCATAATCCTCATAAATTTGGGGAAGAAAGAGCAAGAGAGGCTCCTATCTGATGTAAATTGGCAAAGATCTATTAATGTCAGTGCTGTTGGCCTGATTTACACCATCTGAGAAAGCAGCCTTGCTTAGCCATTGACTAAATACTGCCACTAGTGAACAGGCTGAGGCAAACAAACTGCAGCTAGGACTCACCACAATTCATTGGATTCCTTAAGAAGTCATGATTCTAGTGCATAGTCCCATTACAGATAAATTTAGAGATAAATTTATCTAGGAAATGCCAGCAAGTTTCAGATATGTAGGTATAGATAGCTACAGATATAGACAAATTTCCTAATTTTAATAGGTACACCACTGAACACCCAACTGGATTCTGCTGACATTTGTGGAGTTGATTTTAGCCACAGTACCAGAAAGTGGAGAGAAACACTGGAAGTAGCCAGTGAAAGGAAAGTGTTTTCCATCCAGGTTCTCCTGTTTTGTTCTGGGAAGACTTATTATCTCAGTATATATCCCCATGCTCAAGCTTTAAGTACTGCATATATATATCCACAGTGCTGAGGCAGCACCACCATCGTGCCTGTTTTTCCTGTGAGAATAATGTGCTGGAGTGACACAACAGTTTTCCAGAACAAAGAAGAGTCTGCCACTCTCTCTCAATGTGCAGGAAAGTCCAGAGTAAACCCCTTTGCCTTCAACTCACTTCTTCAGATATTTAGCCCATAGCTTTCAAAACAAAATCTTCCTGGCTTTCCTTTGCCTCAGTTCTACAGGCATCTCCAAGTACCCATGGGTATCTCATCCTTTTTCTCCCTAATCTCTCTGCAGGCTATAATCATCTCCTAAGATACAAGAAATTTCACAGAGGATTCCTCACAACAGTGACTGTTAACCAAAGCAAAGCAGGTTTTGGGTCACACCAAATTTCTCCATTTCAGTAAATGGTTACAAAATGAACTGCACGTATTTGTGCAACCACAGTAATTGCACTTAAAAATTTCAGGAAATTTATCTGCTTATTTTTCCTGGGTAACCTGTTTTTTTCTGGCTGACTACTGATCCTTTCAAGGCATTCAGCCAGCTTCTGGCTCCAGATAATGTTAGTTTCTAAATCACTATACACCATTAAATCCTCACCACTTAACTCTTTCCTAGTCTTGATTTTATCGACCATATTTACTTCAGCATAGGTGTTTATAGGTAATATTTCTGAATTCAAGGATATACTAGACTTAACCACATCCCAGGCAAAGCTCTAGTTACATATAAAAAATAGATTTATTATGTCTAAGATAAAAGTTACTCAGACTTCCTGTCCACCTGTCTCATTTCTTCTTGCTTGAGCAGACCTTTGAGCAGTGGAGTGCGCTAAAGTGTCATCAGCACAGAAGGTTATATAGGTAATGCACAGTGCCTGATGGGGCCCTGCTCTCACACAACAAAAACCTTTTTGCAGTCTACATACAGACTGCACGACCCCAGTTCTGGTTCATGTTTTTTCTGGGTCAGAGTCTCATGTTTTAGGAGACAGCAGAGCCCACGGACCAGCAGACACAACTCCCTGTAACTTATTCAACTCTACTGTGTCCTTTCCATAAAAGCAGTTTTCCAAGGAACCTGCCTACCAGAAATTCACCTGTAGTGGGCTTGCACACCAACAGCCAATCAAGACCTGAAAACTAAGAGCTGTACAGGAAAGCTGTAGGACTGACTGACATTCCAGGAAGCAAACAAGAGTTGATTGGATTTTATGATTTCCATAATTGCTCTGTCAGTTATGGTTCTTTGGAGCTTCAAGCTAAACCGAACTTTGTTTATTTGATATCTGTCATCATCACCAGCCTTAGGCTTCCCTGTTGTCCCACAAATATGCATTGTTTTTGGGATGTGCAGCCCAACATTGAGCCTTCTCTTCAGTATCTTGAATGAGGAATTTGTCTCAGGTATCAGTCATACTGGAGACAGACATTAGAAAGAGCTGTGCTGTCTTCCAGGGCTTTATCTACAAGTCAAACTGAGGAGAGACCTTCCATCAGTAGTTACAAGTATTCAATGTATATATGGACTATACATTACATAAAACTACATATAACTTAACACATATATACATAAATAAATATATTAGTGTAACTCATAAACAGAAAAAAAAAACAAACATGAAAGGCCATGATACAGTACCTGAATCCCTATAAAAATTGCTTTTAACTATTAAGAAGGTGAATATACTATTATCTGTTAGGAAACTCCTGGCCTAGGAGTTTATTATACTAATTTTAATAAATCTCAGATCAAATTTAGATGAGTGTGGTAAGAAATAAATGCTAATTATCCCAATTAAGCAGAAGAAGAAGTAGAATAGAAGAGGGAAAAAAACAATCACCTGATATAATATAGATAATTCAAGCAAGTTATGGTACTGAGAAGAGTTTCAAAGTATTTAATAAGTGACATCCATAAAAGATGTCCAAATAATTTTTTTCTAGTCTATTGTTGTATGCCTAGTTTATTAAGAAAAATTCAACAGCATGATTTTTTTAAAATTAATAAAATTTTAGTTTCCAAAACAAATTTGATTAGGGGATTAGAAATATTGCACATTCTATATAAAGGAACAATTTTCCATTTTTTAGGAGAAAAATGCTTCCATCATTCACCAGTTTATTCAGTGCCAGCAAGGTTTAAAGGTATTCAACCATGTGCGTCTAGTACATTGAAGTCGTAAGAGAAAGTTGGACTGCTGATAAAGAAACAATCTCTTGTCTGAAAACACAAGATTTAAAGGGAAAATTAGATGTATATTTTGTATCTCAAGTAAAAAACATGGAGAGAGAAAGCAGTATAGTCGAAAATATATTGTTATCCAAAGCTGCAAAAATCTGTCCTGCTCAGTCAGTCATTAAACAGATATTCTGCATGTATAAACTCTATATTCTTGCCAGCAGATCAAAGGCAAGTTGGTGAACGCAGAATTGCCTACCTACTTTATCTTCATACAAATGAGCTGAAGTGCCCTTGGCAAAGAATGCAAAGTCATGCCAACAGAATACAGATTTAATACCACTGTAACAAGGTATTTTATTAAAGCTGCAGTGAAGTGTCTACCTGGACAGAAAATTCTGATGACCAGCATTTCAAATAACAAGTAGTACATATTGTTTATCCACTAAATTACTGTTTTATTGTAATGAGGAAAGACCCAGTAGACCACTAGAAAAAGCAGTTTCATCAAAAAGTCCACTGAAAATATGTATTTGTAGAGAGTTAAGAGACATAATTCATTAAAATTTTGTTTCTGAGAAATTCTTAGTTGGAAGAAATACCAAGCAGTCAGGAGAGTCTTTTATGCCTCTTTCTCATGGTTATATATATGATAAGACAAAAAAATCTGCCAGATTAAAAAAAATAGTATATACAGCTCTTTGTCTCTAATTCAAGACAATTGTCATTTTTATTTTAAGTCCTCTCTAGTCCATAAATTCAATGAGTTAAAATCAGACTGGAGGAAACTGTAAATGCTTCTTTTTTCGCTTTTTCCTTTATATTACATACAGTTGATCAGTTTTATTACTATTAGACATACATTTCATTTCAGTTTTCTAATTGCAATTCTCAAACAGCTTTAGAAAAATAGGTATTTAACATTTTACTTTCAGAAAACAAATTCTTGACTTCATCTTTAAAGGAGAAGTAATATTGATGGAAAATCCTACTCAGCTCTGTTAATAAGTAGTGCATTCCAGTCACGGTATACATTTTGATCAATATAAGGAAGAAGAAACAGCAATCAAAATCACAGATTTCTTGGTGTGCTCTTTTCAGCTTCTTTCAGTAGCTAAGAAATCTTGTTCACTTGGGGGCAACTTTAATTTACAGTTTCAAAAAGTGTTTTGTACTGTAGCTCTTCAACCATACTACTCTAAGTGTTATATGAGGGTTATCTTTGCATGTGTTACCAGGAATTTCTCTGCATTACTCAGGGTTATCTATCATAATAAAACAAAGCAAACAAATAAAACAACAACAACAAAAAAATAATAGAATCAAGAAAACAAAACCTGTGACCCAGTAACAGTACAGATTATACATGTGCATGTGACCAAAGAGGAAAATTACCTTAGAGTTTTCTTGTTTCCAATAGTTTCCCTTCTCTACCCTTCACAGTCTGCTCATTTTCCTATAAATCCCTCATCTGTCACTGCTGGCATGACCTCAGTTTCCTGAGGACCTATCATGGAGACAAGACTTTTACAGGTATTAAAGTTATCTGAGGTGCAGGTTGTAAATGAGAAAATATAGCAATTTAAATAAGATTAAAAATATTAATCCCTGTAGGCATTCAGAGCTGCCTGCCACACGATTGTTGGTCTCAGTATTCTCACATGAACATTCTGATATACAGTAATTGCTTACTGTGCTACTGTATAAATAACACCAGACAGATAGTTTAAGACACCTCTCTCTTTTTGCTTTGGTGACAACCGTACAAATCATTAATAGTGCCTAGGGCCCTCTATTGATGCCAAGCATTTGAACAAGAAAAGTAATGGTATGGGATAAAAATAATCTTTAATTATTTCTAAAATGAATTTGATGCCCCATAAACCGTGATGGCCTTTTACACTGACCAATTACCCTGGAGTACTGCTGCGAGTACCTGTACATATTTTCGAAAGTCAGGGTACAAAAGCTATCGTAGAAAGAATCAAGGAGAAGGTACAAGGTAACCTTGTGGTAATTTAGATGAAAACAGGTGGGAAAAAAAAAAAACAACTTGACAAAACTCTCAACTGATTTATTTTAGCAGAATTTATTACTATCTGTAGCCATAAGGAAAACTGGACTGTTACTGCTCTATGTGTGCATGTGGAAAACTCAACATCACCCATGTTTCTGCACAAGCATTGCTCGCATGAGGTTCCTGCATTTTCGTAAAGGTAGAGAACCAAAAAAAAGGTTCTAAAATGTTGTTTCAATTACAGATATTTCAAATATCTTTTAAAATTAATTTTTATGATTTTTTTCTGAAGTTCTCATTTGTCAGTTGTGTCTCATATATGATATACACACATAATACATATTTATAGTAGAGCAAGTATGTATACTCTACAGACAGTGCAATTAGCGGGTCAACCCATAAAAAAATCTTTGTAACTGGCCAGATTAAAATTGGTATTTCATCCTGAATATTTCCTTCTGGCATTGAACTTCTGACCTTCCGTGCTTTGAAATTTAACATACAAGATATGAATGAGCTTAATCCCATTAATTAAAAAACTTCAAATCTTTTAACCTATCATACCTCTCAGAAGTTTCTTTTTAATATTACCCAAAAGTGTGTTGACTGTAGAAAGTTATTTCAAGAACATCTAATTTTACATTTCTAACATAACACTTCGGCTCTTAAAATTAGCAATCCAGAAGAGTAGTGACTGGAATGATTCTGAAACTACTACAAACAGACTGAAATGAGGCTTTTTTCTTTATACATATTAAAAAAAGTTTAAAAAAAAAGCACATTTAACTCAAAGAATCAACTTTAGGACCTACAAATAAATAAACTGCACAAAGTTGTTTTAGTGCATCTACTATTTATTGGGACAAATCCTTCATGTCACTCAATTAAAAATTTAAACCAAGGAACTTAATATTCAAACAAAAATGTCTGATGCATTCTATTATTTTAAAAAGTTAATTAAACAGGATGTTGAATATTCTTAAAGATTTGAGACTAACCTTGAATATTCTCTACAGCATTAGTAGAGTTCACAAAATCTACATGTTAAAACCAACTCAAGCAATTATATGAAAACCTAAGTTTTCACTGCTTTTCAGTCTGTAAGAATATAATAAATGCACTATTATGTCTGATCAAGGGTCCATGAAAGCCTAAGTCTCTGCCTAGGGCAGTGGCAGTGGAGACTCTGGTTAAGAAAGCCCTTAAGTCTGGTAAATTCCTGGGGTCACTTCTCCTCAGCAATTCTTATATTAGGAATGCTGAAGACACATCCCTGCTTAGTCATTTTTTGATCTATTTATGGATAAATGGTCCAAGAATTTGTCTACTTCTGTATTAAACTACTTATCTGCAGCCACAACCTTCTATGGGCAACAATTTCAAGATGCCATCCTGCTAGAAACTCTTTTTGTTTTTCTGATTTTCTCTGCAAGGATTTTTCTGGAAGATGGCAAGTTTAGAAAGCCTACATATTGAAATTGTACAAGGAAAAGCCTGAGGACTCTTACTGCTGCAGCTCAACTGCTCTTACACTTTACACTTTGCGTTTTCCTCAATAATTTTATGTTTCTTGGTATGTTTGTTTTTATGATCATTGTTGGTTTGACAGTGAAAACCATGAGAAACCTGAAAGTTCACCAGAGCAATGCTAATATAAAATCCGTACAAATGGTCACAAGGTATCCTCGCGGTATCTTCAGGCCATAAACCATGTGACTATAGAGAACTTAGACCAGAGTAAATTAATATTTTAACATTAAAGTACACCTGCCAAGGAGAATTTAAAGAGGATTCTTAAAAATTAAATCCTTTTATATGAGGTATTCAGAGTAAAACACATATTCATTTGCTTGAATCTCAACAGTGTTTCTCTCTGTGGAAAGACAAAAAATACAACTGCTAACAAAATAACTTTCAGGGCAAACCACAGCACAAACCACTTAGAATTTGCTTGATCTGAGATGTCATTGCAATGAAACTTAGCTGAGATTTATTGAGAAGTACATGTGGATTCATAACACTCCCAAGAAAATATGAAATTTCATTGGGGTTTATGACTACAATACAAAATTACAAGAGCAGTTTGGAGTGGTTTCGGTTACGAATCCCTGTCCAGTTGCAGTAAAGTGATCATGCCAAATTCTCAGTACTAAAGTCATGGTCTCAACTAAATTCTACTTCTATTTTTTTTTTATTTTTCACAATTGTGCTTTTTAAGAGATAATAACCTGCAAATTATACTGGCAGCATACTATGTTGCTCCAAGTTTGCCTCAACATACTCGTCAGCATAAGCAATCCTGGAAAACAAATCCTGTTGAACTGCAAGATGGCTTGTATCTATCCAATAAACTCTACAGTGCTGTGTAGTTCACATCAGTCTCACAGGAAAGGGTCTCCCAAAGTTTACTAGACCAGGTAAGCCCACTGTAACAGTCATATTAGAGGTGAAAATTCATTTCTTCAATCAAATAGAGCAAGTTTTCATAAGCTTAACTAGGATGACAGAGAAAAAAATAAAATTAATGCTGGTTTCACTGACAACACATCAACAGCAAAATTTGGAGGCTTACACAGCTGATGAAATCTTTCATAACAAAACTTAATTATTAATTTGCACAATATTTTGAAACACTCATATTAACATTCCTGGAATGGGATTCTTCAACCATCACTATATTAAATAGTTTTTTAAGATAAAATTTTTCCTTTGAAACCTGGAGGAATATGCTATCAATATCCTATACCAATGAAATGAAGACATATCTCTGAGAATAAAGTCCATTTTTCTAAAGTTGTTTACCTGTTAACAAGTCTATCTCTGTTCCTAGTGCATTACAACCTTTGAAGATTAATTCATCTGAAGAGCCTGTGCAGACTGTGATGCCTACATAATAGAGCCAAAGTCTCTGCAAATACTCAGTACCTCAGACACTTCACAGCTAAGGACTCAGTGCCAGAAAGGCCCTTCACAGTTATACTACTAATTTATTTCCCAAAATACATGATTTAATGTTTTTGTTTTCCTTCACATATGTTTTTTCCATTACTCGACTTTACAGCCACAAACCATTTAAAAAAGAATCCTTTTTCCTATCTGACTGCTACAGTTCAAGCAAAATTTTGATGATCAAAAACCCAGTGTAAACCTTTTTCCTGCTTGTACTTCTTGTAAGACATCTGATATAATTTCTGCAATGTAGTGCAATGTTGTGATTCAAGATTTGCAATCTGTATTGCCTCATAATTGCAGTCCAACAGTGCCATCCTCTGCTTCTTGCAAATAACATTTCCCTATAACTCCAAAGATAATCTTAAGGAATTCTTATAATTAATAAGCTATAGTTTCACATTGTAAACTTACTGATAATAAAAATAAAAATCTAATTATTTAGGTGTAAGACCAAGGCATTATTTTTCTGGTGGCAAAATATATTAAGAAAAATAAACTTCATGTTATGACATTTTCATGGACGAGATTTCTGAAACTTCTCATTTGGTTTTAAAATGTTCATTTGTACACTAATATATCCAACAAACTCTCCAGAATGCTTCTGCAATATTTGTTGGACCTTTAATGAAACAAATCATGGACCACAGACTTATTTTCCATAATGCCTAGATGTTTAAAGAGAAGATCCCCAGCACCCCAAAAAAATCTTCTAATGCAAAACTAAGATAAAAGAGAATGTGACAATTAGAAATCATGGCACTGATTAACCCACTATTTGTCTTCAGTGGTCTGAAAACATATTGGCGAATAGGGGTTTAGAGAGCAACACAAAAGTGGATTTTTACACATTCCTCTATTTTAAATTTGAGCTGGGAGAAACCTTGAGGGCACTTGCAATAAAATATAAAGAATCAATAAAAGCTTTGCTGTTAAAATCACAGCATGTGAAATTTAGTGTTAGGAGAGGAATAAAGTGCAAAATTCCAGATGAGATAGAGAATGGGGAATCAATGTAGACAGGCACAGGCACACAAAGTTATGGCCATAGATTTTTTTTTCTTGTTTTTACTCAATCTACTGAGGTTCTCTTTCTACTAGTGCAAATATTTGTTGGACAGCCACAAGATATCTTAGTTGCATTAATCTCATCATCCTACTTGTGCAACCTATCATTCTGTTCCTACAAAGGGCTATGTGACATATATAAGAGACATAAAGGGAAAACTTTTCCTAGGAGAACAATTAAGCACTAGAAATAATGTACACATCATAGAATGGTTTGGGTTAGAATGGACTATAAAAGCCATCTAGTTCTAACCCTCCCCCCAGAGGCAGGACACTTTCCAACAGATCATGTTGCTCAAAGCCCCACCCTTGAACACTTCCAGGGATGGAAGTGTCCAGCTTTTCTGGACAACATGCTCCGGGGCCTTACCACTATCACAGCAAAGAGTTTCTTTGTAGTAACTAATCTAAACCTACATTTTTTCAATTTAAAGACATTCCCCCTTGTCCTGTTACTGCATGCCCTTGTCAAAACCTCTTCAGCTTTCCTGTAGGCCCCCTTTAGGTACTGGAAGTCTGCTAGAAGGTCTCCTTGGAGCCTGTTCTTCTGCAGAATTAAAAACCCTAAATCTCTCAACTTGTCTTCATAGGGAGAGGTGCTCCAGCCTTCTGCTCATATTAGTGGTCCTCCTCTGGACTCTCCCAACAGGCCCACATCCTTCCTACATAGTGAGATCTCTGCAGGTTTCCGAGACTTGGCTGTCGAAAATCCTGAACTGACTTCAGTGTTGAAGCAGGCAATTTGACTACGGAACTCCTGAGATCCCTTCCCAAAAGAGCAGTTCTGTAATTCAAGAATTCAAAAATATCAAACTAGCCTTACAAAAGTCGTATTATCTGAAGAGAAAGATTTTAGAGGCAACTCTGCTAAGTTATTGCAATCACCTTTTATGAAAAACATTGAATCGAAAGAATTTGTATGAAAAGAAAGACAAAAGGTTATGAGAGAGAAAATTAGTAATATCAACTACAGAGTCAAAAGGAAGTGATAGGAGAAAATCTTATTTTTAAATAAAATTAAAGCCTCTAAAGTCAAAGTGCAATTGAAATTAAAGGAAGAAAAGGAAGTTTTAAGAACCGCATGAAATCTTCTAAAGTACTTCTCAATCTTAGTAGAAGTGGAACTTAAGCACTTCTGTGGGCACTATCTCTCCTCTAGGAAACTTGAAATTATGGAGTTCCCTCCCATAGATTTCAATAGGTTTTTCATACGAATACGCAGTTACAGGCCATGTCATACTAACTGCTTAATCTACACTGTACTTATGAAAATGTACCACAGTATTGTTCAGGAACTAATCTTTGCCAGCCTTTTCCCATCATACTGCTGTTACCAGGTTGGCAAATACAATAACAGTTTAAATGGTACTGACAGACTGTAGTTACACTTGGCTTGTATTTCAGAAAATCTATACAAATTGCAGATGAAGATTCACATTCCCTCTTTACCTGTCAGACCTTATTGTGTTGTTACTTAGGAATTATGTTGTTGACATTAAACAGCAATAAATGACCCTCGTTATGCCACTCCCTTGGCTAAATGATTCTTAGGAGTGCAGGTGAGATTCCCACCTTCTTTTAACAGCTCTGGATACACCATGTGTTTATTTTATGTTGGCAGCATAAAAATACTCCACAGTTGAAGAATTCTCTAGAAAAGCCAGAAGATCACACAGAGGATCTTAATTCTCAAAAGCAAGCAGCTCAAGGGCTCTGAATCCAAGGAACAGGCAACCATGAGGTTGCAGGCAAAGAGCAGGTGAAACAGAATCTTAAGGATGTCTGTTTTCCAGGACACAGGAAAATTCACTCTACAAAAATGCTGCAGGTTACTGTAATAGAAATTTCTGACCTTCAGCACTAATAGATTAGATCCGCCCCATCCCACTTCTAGAAGACTGTATTGCACACCTGGACTACAGACAGATGTTCATTTCTGGACTCATTAGTGATGATGGGAAAGAAGAAAAGCTCCTCCTCCAAGACTTCCTGCCTTACTCCTTGTCCATTCCCAGTGGATGGGATCTTCAGAGCTACAAATCTGACACTACCCTTGTAGTCTTCAGAGTGAGCTAAGCAGCAAAGATCTGCTGTTTGAAACTGTTTTGAGTCTATCTGGTACCTTTTGACTGACAAAGATGCAGAAGCCATTTTCCAAATTATTAAGCTGAAAGGATGTCAAGGCAAGTAGTCCCCTAGCACTATCTGCATCTCTCCCACTATCACAGTAATATGCAAAAAGAGGGCAAAGTCTTATTCGGAGGAAATTTTGTTCCCAGAACAGAGGTACTCAGGAATATTTTCTCTAGTGATATGAAATTGTTACAATGCTTTGAAAAAAATATATTTTTTTAAAATCCCATTTATCTTTAGTTATTATCTGAATAAAAATTACTCCACGCATATGATGAATAATAATGTGCATTGGCTTTTGGTTCATTCTTATTCACTGTGCAGTTTCACAGGTTGAAGGGGTTTTGCAGCAAGATAACTGATTATATAAATCCTTTTCCTTTGACATTCCTCTCAGAAAATTCTGACATTATATGATTAGCTTTAAAATTAATCATTCTAAGAATTTTTTTTGAAATCCCTTGCTGAAAGATACCAAGTTATTAAGCTGAACGTCAACACTCAAGTCACCTATATACAAAAAATATCTCCTTCACGTGGTAAATTCCCATTAATGTAGATTTTTATTATACGAGTATTTTATGTGTGTCTTTTTCTTGCCATCATGGACAATTTCAAATATGAATTGATAGCACAGTAGTGATTACAGTTGGTAACATTATTTAAAGACATAATTTCAGGGATCAAGCAGCGAAACATCATTAAACGGTAACATCATTAAATGTGAAGATCTGATTATTAACTACTTTTAAGTATGTCTATATTAAATTCACTAAAATGGCTTGTTAAAATATTTATTAGACACTATTTATTCTCTTTATTAGCAATTATATTTCAAAATTACTTTATCTTTTATATTACCCACTATGTAAACTAAATGTCACCCATCACTTCAGCTTTAGAAAATGGCTCTCAGAGACATTTAATGCAGCTGCTCAAACAGTCTGTTTTAGCTAATTTATGATTAAAATATTTCGTGTTTTTTACTGAAATTTTGTTTCTATATTCAGCAAGCAAATCTTTATTCAATAAAATTTGCATCATTAGCTATACAGAGAAATTTCAGGGTCCAGAACCTGGGTTTTATGCCAGGTTAGTCTCCTAACCTGAGCTGGGATTGTTTAGGTATTTTACTACTTCATGAAAGGAGCAGTGAAATTCTTGTGAATTGAGGTGATTTGTTACCTTGCTTTTTTTTCTCCATTTTTCTGCTCCTATAATAGATTTGGATCATTTATTATTTCATTAACCCAGGACCAAGGTATTTATTTATTTTCTGACATCTTGAAAAAAAATATAGAACCTCCTGATTGGCTGTACCATACAATGTGGGTAAGGATTTCCGAAAGTATTGGATACTGGTATAATTTCAAGCTCATCCTTTGAATCTGATCGTGCATGTGTTCTGGGATTTCTAAATCCTTTTGAAAATCTCATCTGTAACACTTTGTGAACAGCATTCGCTCTGACAATGGGTTATTTAGGTGCACACATACACGATCCTTAGTGTTCAGTACACAATGGAGTATGTCAAGGTCAAGAGTTCTTCATTACATTTCCCAATCTCACTTTCAAAGAATTAGTTTATTGTTGTATTATGATAAAAGATAAATGGATAAGATCCCCCTGAGCTTCTCTCCTCCAGACTAGAAGATAAAAAAAATAAATTCAAAAGAGGAGTGCCTGACAAACTTGTTCTGACTAATAGAAATGTATATATTCCATAGTTTTCTCACTCCTACTTTTTAAAAAATCCCAATGGCACAGTGAAGAGGAAAGGTTACAACCACAGTGATCTTCTGGCAAGTACCAGTGGTGAGTGGAATCCCCACTGCCTTACAGAAGCAAAGGTGATTCTCCTAGTGTAGAGAAAGAACTGAGAGCGAGGTGCTCTGCTATCTCACAGATCACCTTCTTGTGTCAGCTGCTGGCCTGAGCCATCACAGCTGCACATCAGTGAAGTCAAGAGAGATCTTACCTCACATAGCCTGGTCTAAGGATAATAGTCTAAAAAGATTTAAACATTAATTTGAATGATCTGAGCAGTTTAGAAATTACATTTTTGGGACTAGCTATGCCCGTGTAGTTTTCTAACCATATTTTAATTTATTATAGCAACCCAAACCTGCATACCCCTCATTGATTTTACTAAAACAGATGACCAAGCAAATATTCATCTAAGAAGGTTAATTACCAAGATAAAGTATTGCAATTTTATTTAGCTAATTAGGGATGGAACAATGCACTGGTAAAATTAAGGTCATGACTAAAGTAAGCTCAATAAGTCTAAGGCTTGAGCCACTAAAATATAGGTATAATGAATCGTGAAATTGCCACTGAAATGTGCCTCTTTCCTCGAAGGGTTCATCCTGGTGAGTAGGAAGTCAAGCAAGAGTGGCATGGGCCCTGCATGGATGAACAAGGAACTCCTGGCAAACATGAAGGGAAAGTGGGCAAAAGGAAAAGTCTGGGACAGGTGACCCAGAAAGAACAGGGAGGTACAGTCTGAGGGTTCAGGGGCACAGTTAGAAAGGACAAGCTTATGTGGATTTCAATCAACAAGGCCTCCAGCAGATACATCGGCAGCAGAAGGGATACCAGGGAAAATGTGGGCCTGCTGTTGAATTGGTCAGGAAACCTGGTGACAAAACACACAGAAAAGACCGAGTTACAGAATATGTGCTTTGCCTTTGGCTTTCAGCAGTCCTGGGTCACTGAGACCAAAGGTAAAGACTACTTCTCAGTAGAATAGGATCAGCTTAGGGAATGTTTAAAGAGAATTGACAAACACAAGCCTGTGGTACCCAATGGAATGGACCCACAAGTGGGGAGGTGTAGTGGTTTGAACCTTGTTTTCCCCCCAGAGGCCAAGAAAAGCGGTAACCCCCAGGGGTGGAAACCCCTGGAAGTTTTGAAGTTCTGTCCAATGAGCGCTCCTGCAGAAATGTAAACATACCACAAGCACCGGAAGAGAAGAGTTGTAGTTTTGGGTAGTTAGAAGAAGTAGGCATGTTGTAGCAGCCACGAGGAAAGGGGCCCGGAGCCCCTCGGGGCCCCAGCCCCAGTTGGGGGCTACAGAGACTTGGAACAGTGTTAAGCTGGACTATGTGTCTGTAGCTGTGAGTTGGGAGATGTTTTCTCCAAACTGGGCAGTGACCGGAGAAAAGCAGCAGCCGAGCTGGCACTGACCGGAGAAGCGGTGGCAGAGAGCCAGAAGAGATAAGACAGAGCAACAGAGACATGCAGCACCGCAGAGAAGACTCCTGGAAGGAGAGTTGAGGAGAAGAGAGCCCGCAGCAGAGCTACGGAGTTCTGGGGGTAGGAACTGATACCAGAGCCCCCAAACTCCTTTGAGACCTCCTGGAAAGGAGGAAGATGATGGACTCTTACTTGAAAGAGCCTTGAAGTGCAACATGCACTGCAGAGAGGAGCTGAGAAGCTCGGTCGTCCTGAGAACTGAGCCAGGACGGTGTGGGAGGTTGGCCTTGGGGGCCCTCCCTTGCTGCAAGCTACAAAGAAGCTCGCAGCCTGAGACAGGGCACAGAGGCCCCGCAAGGAGCTTGAATCTCCTGGAGATACCAGACCGTCACAAAGACCCCCTGTGCTTCGTGATATGATCGCAGTGGAGCAACCTTTGTCTGGGGTCAACGCAGCCCAGGGAAGACCCCTTCGGTTGATTGACGACGGGGCCGAGGAGGCTTGGATATCCCCTCGTGAGTGCTGGCAGAGATCCAGCAACAGCTGCATGCATGAGAGAGAGAGATAGACTGCTTTCTGCTACTCTGAAGAAGCTGCTGCCCTGAGAGACTGGAAGGGATCTGTCCTTCTTTCCCTCCTGGACTTTTATTTGGAGGGGAGAAGAGATCTGATCCATTGTAAATACTATATGTCATGGTAGAGATAGTTGTGATCGTGTGTATAATATGTTATAGTATTTATTTGTACAGTCATTGTAATATATTCCCTTTCCCCCACTTTGAGTCTGGTTGTGTTTTGTCTGGAAAAAACCCATCTCACATTGGGTTGAGGTGTGGGAGGGGGGATAGAGCTAGGGAATCGGATTTTGGGGCTATCTCAAACCATGACAGGAGGGATCTGGCCAATGTCACTATCAGGTCACTTTTGATGACCTCTGAAATGTCATGGTGACTGGGGAAGGTTTGTGAGGGCTGAAAAAAAGCAAGTGACACTCCTATTTGTAAAATTTAGAAAACCTGGAGCACCACAGACTGGTCAACCACACCTCAGTCCCTAAGAAAGTGATGGAGAAAATCTCTCTGTAAAGCCTTTCTAAATATATGAAGGACAATAACATGATTTGGAGCAGTCAGCATGGACTTGCAAAGGGAAAATCATACTTGAACAATTCGATAGCCTTTTACAATTATATGATTGGTGGATTAAGAGAGAGAAGTGGATGTTTTCTGCCTTTAATAATAGTTTTGACACTGTCTCCCATATCATCCCCACAGACAAGCTGATGAAGTAGAGTCTAGCTAAGCGGAAAGTGAGGTGAATTGATGATACAAAACAGAGAGTAGTGACTGATACATCAGATGAGTATGCAACTGAAAAGAGGAACTCAACAGGTAGGAAAAATAGAATTACACAAATCTTATGAAGCTCAGCAAAGGGAAATGTTGGTCCTGTCCCCCTGAAGAAATAAACCCAGGCGCCAGTATAGCCTGGGGGACAATTAGCTAAACAGAGGTTTGACAGAAAATGACTTGAAGATCCTGGTTTGATAACAGTTAGCTAAGTACCCTTGTGGCAAAGAAGGCCAATGGTACTCTGGGCTGCATTAGGGAAAGTTTTGCCAGCAGGTCAAGTTAGGGCAGTGCCTCCCCTCTGCTCAGCACTGGTGAGACACATCTGTAATGCTGCATCCAGCTCTGGACTACTGAGTATGGACATGGGCATACTAGAGGACACTCAGTGTAGGACCATGAAGATGATTAAGGAACTGCTACTGTCATATGAGGAGAGGCTGAAAGAGCTGGAATTTCTCAGTCTGGAGTAGAGAAGTTCAGGGGGATCTTATCTGTGTGCATAAAACCCTGATGGAGGAAGCAAGGAAGGCAAAGGCCAGAAACTTCTCAGTGGTACCCAGTGACAGGACAAGAGGCTGAAGCATAAATTGAAACATGGGAAATTCCATGTAAGAGTAAGAAAATGTGAGCATGAAGAAACACTGGCACAGGTTGTACAGGGAGATTGTAGAGTCTACATCCTTGGAAATATTCAAAATCCAACTGAACATGTCCCCAGGAAATCTGCTGTACCTTAACCTGTTGGACTACATGATGTCCAGAGGTGCCTTCCTCTCTCAGTAATTCTGGGAATCAATGATTCTGTAAATCATTTTTTGAGTCCTATCTTTCAAAATCTTAATGAAGGCTTCTTCATTTCACTCTAAGATCCCAGACATTTTTCTACCTATTATATTACATTGATTTCCATGGATAAAGAAGGTAGCAACGGGCAATGTAAGAGGAAAGCTTTGTATGTCTAGCAAAAAATGAGTCATTTAATAAATTAAGAAACACATATTTAGATGTCAGGATTCATCTGACCTTTTCTGGGTATCTGTATCAACTTAGCATGAATCATATCCTTGAATGCCTAACTCTCTTCTACTGGCTATACAGCACAAGCTGGGTTTTTTTATTTTATCAGAATAAGTGGAAAATACTTTACATAAAGATATATTTTCAATTTTTCCAATTTTATCAGTTTTGTATTTACTGTTCATATATGACATTTCCTCTGTCCTTGCTGATAAAAGAACTCCTAAGAGCAATTATTTCCTTACTGACCTGTCCTAGTCAGTTAGAAAATGCCATCTATTATTTTCTCTTTCTCACTCTGTCACTCATCCACACTCCCTGATTGACTGAAGAGCTTTATTTTATTCTTTCCATTTGGTGTTATCATGTTATTAAGGTTTTAGGAATAGCAACCGTAAGTAATTGCCCCAGAGCAAATAGAAGTACTAAGTCTGCTCCATGTGAGGCCGTAAAACATTTATAAAAACTAAAATGCAGTGAGTCATCAGACTTAGTTTTCTGGTTGTTGTGTACAGTCCTCAGACTGCAGATCGTATTGTTGTCATGGTTGTATAGTTCTTGTATAGCTCCCCAAAAAGTGTTCGGAAACTAGGTAGCTGCCTGTAGTAATATAAGATTTAAAATATTCTGTTTAAAAAAACCATCCATTTTTGATGGATTCTAACATTAAAATAAGTTGTCTATTTTGATTCTTCTTTTATTTTATCCAGAAACACAGGGATGCTCCCGACTGCCAATTTAAAATGTTTACTTCCATTGGGCTTTCAAAGACAATTATGAATTATGCACTGATGCACTGTTAATATATAATCTACTTGTGTGGGGTTGAATTTTCATACACTCATTTATTAACCAAAAAATTCTTTTATGTATTACTGGTTAACCCCGTATTACTCCTGTTTGGAAGGGAGGGATGACAAGTTGACATAACAGAAGACATAAACTATAAATTAAAGAGATGCTAAAAGCATTAACAACTTTGCAAGACCATAGGTACATTTGAATCTGATAGCCATCATTTTAAAAAAAACCTACTCAAATTCACAGTAAGCTGATCAAGAACATGAAGCAAAACCACTTCAATTTCTTTGTATTAGAGACAGACTGTAACCCAAAACTAATTATGAGAGTAAAATTACTTGTGTTAATCTTCCAATCTTTAGACCCTGAAACCGTGCTCCATCAAGTAATTATATTAAACCAACTCAGAAATGTTTTTTTCTTGCTAATCTCCAGCCAGAGAAGCCAATAAAAACAGAATAATTGCCCATAAACAATTTTATTTCCCTGGTTATACTGAAGCTTCAGATGGACTGTTTTAAATGGCTAAACACACATGGATGCATTTTACTTCTTAACCCAACCCTGAAGGGCAGAACCAATTAAGTGTTTTGACCCTAGCAGATGCAGTGTTTCACTCTTTTCTTCTTCTGATTATTTTTCTAGTATTTTTTTTTTTCATTCATTGCACTTATCCGAATGTTTATATCACAGTTAAAGGAAACAGACAGTCAATTTTAAGACCACACTATTCCAGGATTCTCTGAGGAGGAAACAGGGTTTTTCTTCTCTGAAAGGGTTTATATTTTCTAAAGAGGTTTGTAATGAAAATGTGCCCATGATGCAGTGGGAATCACAACAGGCTGACCACAACAAAGTAGACAAGATGAAAAAAAAATCAGTTACCTTCATTGTCTGCAAAATTACTGGTCCTCATGCCTTAAAATAAACAATTGATGTAAAAGATTGAACAAAGAATGATTACTTTAAAATACCATTTTTGTAATAAACTCTGAATCTGATCAGATTAGTTTTCTTCCCCCAATATTTATGCATTAAATGAGTTCCATACAATCTAAAGCACAGAGGTAGAAGAATCTGTACTACCTAAACATGTATTGCGGTCTCACTGTTGTCTTTTCCTGTTCATTATCCAGTTTATTCTAATTAAGTTTCTTTTCTTTCTGTATATTTTTTGTTCTTCTTCTTCTCATTTTTTACATTCTTTCACCTTGTGCACCTCCCACTCTTTCAGTGGACATAAAAAGGTGTCAAAGATCTTACAAGATCAAATGTCTTTTTGTAAGTAGAACAATTCAACAAGAAAACAATGAGATGTATAACTGATTTTAAGCTTAACATTGCTCCCCTACCTCAAACTGAATCAAAAACTTTAAAAACTTTCCAAGTCATTCCTAATATATGATACCTAACTTCAGGTCTCTCCTTTTTTCCTTACAATGAACCTGAAGTGGGTCAGACCTTCCTTGGACTGAGTCCTTTATGCCTTTAACAGGGTCCGTGAAAGGGTTTTATCAGCTTGTCTGGCTAGTGTGACCTTAAAACCCATTGCTTCAGCCAAGTTTTACTTTTAATTTTCCCATCAATTCAATCAAGACAGCCAGAATGAAACTAAGAGAGCTGGAACAAAAGTTAAAAATAATTCATGATAATTCTGTTCTATTCAAAACTACCACGTAGGCCCCACTGGAGTATAAACCTGGTTTATTATGACAAGAAGAGGCAGTATTAAGAGTAATTTAAAGTTATGGGAGACACTTTTTAAAGTTTTGAAATATTATTTTACACTTGAGGGAGGGAGGGCAGAGAAGAATGCTAATCACTGTGACTGAGCTCAGGAGCCAAAGGTAAAATGCAAATTTTAATCAAGCTTAGTTCTGTGATATTAATTGTTTCACTTTCTCTTTTTTCTCCAAAACCTAGGTAGTTTTAGACATTTTTTAAAAGAAACACACCATGGATCACCAATAAAACAATATAAGAGGAACTTGTTTTCTATAAGCAGTGGTATTACTAAGACCACTCATACCCAGATATTTGCTGACTGCATAGCTCCTGACTAATCAGTAAAAATCAGAAGAAAGTACTATCCAAATACATGTTGAAGAGAACAATTGGGGGTTGATTTTGTCTGGCTGTTTCATTTGCTTTCTTTCTCCCCATCTTCACATATCTAAAGTTCTGATACTACATGTAAGCTGAAGAATAACTCTCATTTCCTACCTTGTTGCTAGGAAGAAGCTAACATCACTGTTGGTCTCTTCATTCTTATTATCTTCACAAAGTGAGGAAGGTGAAGATTATGGTGAAAAGGACAAAAATTAGGGTTAATGTTTGTTTTTAACCAGAATGCAAAATAACCATTTTTCTTTTTACATTACTCATGAGTATGAGACCTGTCAGATTCAACAGGAATATCCCCAAGCTCTTTATTTAAACAAAGGGTCCCTTTTGCTGTCCCATTCCTTTGTCCTCTGAGATCCATGCAGACTTCACTAGAAAGGATTCACTTCATCTCTCCGTGAAGGGGAAGGGGATCTTCAGGCATCTGCCAGCATCAGGAACAAAGATGGAAGTAAATGTTTGGCAAATCCAGGAAGAGGTCTGGGATTTTTACAGGCAGAGTAACTGTTGAAGTTTTCTGACACCTGAAAATACCTTCTATTCTGTATTCACAACCATGCCTGACTTTTCTTAACTAAGCAGCTGGATGAGGGAGGAAAGATGTCTGCCGAATTAAGGTCAGTGTCTGACCCAACCAGCTTCCCTGGTGCATGTGTATATTCAACAAAAAACTGATATATTTATTGCTTAATCTAAGCAGTCCATTTAAGAATTTGAAGGGATTTGTGGATTTGGAAAAGAGTTTAAGTTTTGTTCCCTCTGAATATCTGTTATGTAATGACCATTCCTACATTTCCAAGTCAAACTCATAAATAGAATTATATTTCATGTTCCCTTATTTCTCTCCCTCTTACTGATGATTTGGTCAACTAACGCTTCCCAGTATTACATCCTTAAAGAGTCAGGAAAGTGTGAAATTGCCTTATAGTAGTGACAAGGATGAAGAAATCTTCCAAAGTCTACAGCTCTGGAGTCAATTTTAAACATAACATATACTATGAGCTGAAAGCAAAAAATGGGGAAATATTTGAGTTATTTGCTCCAAATTATTTAGCATCCATGAATATAAAAATATTTAGGTTAGAATCACAATCTGAAATATGAGTTGTACTTCATTCACTTTGTCTTGTAATTCTAAAAAAGAGTTAATGAAACTGAATTTTTCCCACTAGCATTTTACTCAGTCCTACCTTTTCTGCATCACTGTGGTTGACAGGTACATGGACCTGAGGTAACTGGAATAATTTGAGCGCTACTTAAGCCCTCCTTGTTAAAACTGTTGCTGAATAGCAAGACTGGATTATTAAAATGCCTCTATAGGTATATGCTGATGTATCCCAATAGAAAATCTACTTCAGAAAACAGCAGAAACTCGGTAAAATGTCTTTTGATAAGTAACTTTCCATTAGGAGTAAAATAACACTGTTATTTTGTCAAAATACAGGTATTTACAAGCCACAGGTCTGTTTTTTTCATTCTGAAAAATGAACATAAGGAAAGAACCTCTACTTTTAAATAAGTTCATAGAATCATAGAAGCAATCATAGAATCAAACCAAAGAGGCACAGGGCAATCTTGGTCACTAAGATGGAGGCAGTGACACCCTTCAGAGAAGAGTAAATATTCATAGAAACAGAGTAAGAGAACAATAAGGAACCTTCTTCTCTAGCCTGGCAATAATGATGATGCTGTAGGATAAAGATGACCCGTGGACTAGTTCCTCATCTCAGCAAGACAAACAGATTTTATTCAATGCCTCAGGCATGCAGTTGGAGCAATGGATATTAATAAGAAATTACTGTGAAAATCAGACAAATTTTTAGATGTCAATTCATTAAAATTGCAGTCACTCATGGAAATTTGACAGGGAAAACACAAAAAAAAAATCTAAGCTAGATGATAGCCAACAGAAAACTTTACCTTTACTTGAGATTCTTGGTGTCACCTTCTTAATCACCTGGACAAGAAAATGTTTGAGACTGAAGGCAATAATGGGGAGAAAAAGTAAATAAATAACCCAATACGTGAATTACCAGCTCTGATGGGAAACTATGCTATCCATATATGCAGGGCGTTTTCTCAAGAACCTGGATGCAGTTAATTTTCCCTGATATGTGAGATATCATCAGAAAACCCCTATTTAAATATGGCAGAACATACATTTAAAACACCTATGTTTTTTAAGACCTTGGACATATGTTTGACTCAGTGTTGTGCATTTACAATGCGGATACTAAATGTGGGATTTGTCTCACCTGGTTTAAGAGACCCAAAGTGAGGAAGAATATATCAGCAATAGTCGTCTTTGGCTTTGAATTTTTGAAGGGATCAGTAAGCATGTTTTCTCGATATCAGTTTGTGGGATCTTTGCTAAAGGTCTTTTATTTACTGGTATGAATCCCACCAGAAAAGACACACTATGCTTTCAGAAAAGTTCTGACCTATTTTCAATCTTTGGAACATTAATTGAAAACAAACCAAATCCCTATGAACCTTTTGCGTTGCATGGTACTTTTCTATAGAAACTCTGAAGTTTTGCCTATTTCACTTCCATTGTGATTTCTTTTTTATTGTGAAGATTGGTCAATTTAGAGTAAATTGTCTAGCTAAAGTAATCAGGGAAAATGGATGTCAGAGATCAATTCATCCAATTGCATTAAGTGAGAGACAAGATTTTCTTTACTCATTTAATTAAACCAAATAACACCTGCAAGACATACCTAACCTTCAAAATGAAGTGACGTATGCAGTTCTGGGATTCATTCCAGGACTAGCATCAAACCTGGAGGAATTTCAATCAAAATGAGTAAAGCTAGAGTGCTAGTAAAATAGGATTTTGTGCAGATCTTCTGCAGAAATCTTCTGTGATTTCTTCCCTATTAGATATGGAAAACTGCTCTTTTGCTTTCAAAATGGGTTTCTGAAAGTGACTTTTAAAGATGAAACAATAAAAAACACAGTCATGTTGTCTACTGAAGCTCTTTTGTTTACAGAAAAAGAGATTAAGAGATACTGTATAAAAGAAAACTTATAAAAATTCAGAAATATCTATTTCCTTTTCCCTTTTCAAAGCTCTCCACATGGCTATGGGACTTCATTTCTCTTATCTGGATGTGCTACACTTAGAGTATCCAAGAAATAAATAAAGAAAAAAATATATATCACGTAAAAAGATTTGGCACTCAAAATTCCTGCTTCAAGTATCAAGCAGTTTCTCTAAATATAATTCTCTGGAGTCAAAAATATTATTTTAATGGTGATTTTATTACGTTATTGGAGCAGGCATAATGAAATTAGAAAACTAACTGATTAGCTAGAGTTTGGGAAGGAATTTTATGGTCACTTTATATTACAATTCTGAATTCTGAGTAGATGCTGGAAGCATGTTTTAAACATTAGCAGTATATGATTCACTCAGTTATAAAAACACCAGAAAAGAACATTCTACTTGTTTACAAACTACCATAAAAAGCAACCTTTTTACTGTTGCTTCCTAGGATTCTTTTCAGCAGTTGATCAATCATTAGAATATATATATATGTATATGTTGTAGTATATATTTATTTACTCATTCTAAAGTAGCAGTTCCAGGTGGTGCCTAGTAGCACATGGGTACAATACATAGCCACTCTACCTACTATACATTACTCTTAATGCAAAGCAAATTTCTTGTTTGATTTACTGTCAGGAAAATCCCTGTGTTTCTAAAAAACACTAGGAAATAGTTGGGTTCTATTTTCAAAGAACTGATATCTATACCACGGGTTTTGACTTCACACAACAAACCATGCATTCACTATCAGGGATGCTCTCTTTTCTTTGCATAAGTTCACTCAGTGTAATTGGATAGATCTTGCAAAGCAACAGTAATGTGAAAGACCTGTAGAGTGTATATAAATATTAGTGTGGGATATTATAAAGAAATGTAAATTTAAAAAAAACCCAAACAACCTTGCAATGCTTTTAAAATGTTTTTAGTGAGATGCCAAAAATGCAACATCCAATTGAAAGGAGACTTTATCTTCCCCTAACACTCCAAGGCAACTCAATGAATGAGCTTTCATTTTATATGGAAATGTACTGTGCTAAGAATAGTTTATTGCTTTTTCCTAATACACCAAATCCATCAACGACCTAATGAACCTACGCTTGCTTTTTAAAAAATAGCAGTGGATGTAATGAATCTCCCTTCTAGAAAACCAAAACCCCAACTTCCATCCTCTAGTGTCAGTGACCTTTCTCCTGCAGTGCACAGAGCTGCAAACACAACCCTGAATCTCATTTGAAATGGGTTGCAAATGAACAGGAGAGAAATAGTATTGAGTTAAATCAGCTTGTAAATCAGACTGTAAAAAGCTTCTGAGAATACCATTTTGATGGAAGATTTTACTTTCTGTAGCAGCATTGCAGCAGAACATCCTACATGCAACACTTTGTAATATACTAGATTTCACTAATGTGAGTGATTTTATGAACTGCTCAAAACATGTAGGTATTTCATGCAATGACTGCGTGGAGCAGTCCAAGTCAGTAACAAAGTACTTATTATTCCAGTCATTTCACTAAATACTTACAAATTTGAGTCATTCCAGAAAACGTCTGTCTGAAACAAGCATTTTGCTGTGACAGAACATTTTAATCATTTAGTGAAGTGACTGGTTTCACAATGTAACAACAACATAAACAAAATGCAAGATTGTGACATTTAAGTAAAAGCCTATTAGTAACAATTTCAAAGATGTAAGAATATTATCCTCTGTATAAGAACATTTATTTTGTTTTATTTATATATACTTGGGTGTATATATAAATATAACCTACCTTAAAGCTGTAAAAAAAATTAAGGAGGTAGATACACAGAACATGTTAATGTCATGCAGTATGAAAGATTTCTGGACATTTAAACTCTTAGCCCATGACTGGATAGTTGGCCTTTAGGGGAGGAAAAGTGATAATTTTTGTCACCTCTATTCCGTATTTAAATATGTGCTTCATGGATAACTGGAACAAGATGGGGACATCAAGAGACATGCTGTATCTAGTATGATGAGATACCACCCTTATCTTCCATTTAATTGCACTATGTTCCACCTCTCTGAATGCCAAACCACAGGGGTGAAAATCCTAAATAACTTCATAAAATAATTCTTAGACACTTTTGTTAGATACATTTTCTTGCACTTTTCAGAATAATTGTAGGACATTCTAAACTCAGACTCCAACAAAACAAGTTTTAATATAAAACAAAAAACAAATAAAACAAAAATAATAAGTATAAAATTAATATAAAACAAAAACGTATGAAATAACAGTGTTGAAACTGCACATCAAATATTACGTTTTCCAACTGGGAGAAAGAGAGAATATGCATTATAGGAAGGTTTTAATTATTTGAACAAATGGCATTAATCCTTCTGGAACTAAGACACATTAAGGTCCTGTGCCAGCAAAGCACTTACGTATGGTCTTTTCTTTAAGACCAAAAGTAGACCACTGAACTATATATCTGCCTGCCTACAAATGATTAAATTAAGAGAATGCTCTCAGTGCAAATTCAGAAATGTTTAGTTCAATACTGCCTAATAATGTACTGAATCATTTCAGCACATAAACACAAAAAAGTGTACAATGTAATGATGTATGGAAACCACTGCAGAACTGCCCCAGAGCCAATGACTTAAATGGAATAGCTCTTACAGTCAAAATTAAATGGATACACAAGCTGTTTTATAAACCCATTCCCTCACTATGTTGTCAGAAAAACATGCAAAAATAAGCCCTCATTCAACCTTGATCAAATAATGTAAGCAGCGTTACCAGGGCTAATGCAGAAACAGTTCACAGTTCGTATTTGGAACTATACTCTGAATCGAATGTTACCATTATGCAATCTGTGTTGGCACTCAAGAGTTTTAAAAGTTCAAAAACTCATACAAGATGTGCTGTACATAGTTTTAAATTTTTTTCATAATCACATTAAAACTGAATTATTTCCTTATTATTCGTCTACTGTCTATTCTGCAAAGAAAGAAGTGGTGGTTTTGAACCAGTGCTATTCTGAGGTCATGTGATTGCCATTGCATTGTAACATAGGTGTTTGGAAAAGAAAAGGTAAGGTTATGAGAAAAATGATTTTTCTAAGCAAAGGAAATGTGGTAGAGAAGGTCTGAAAGGATTTTCAGTGAAGCATTTGATGATATGTCTTGTAGAAAACTCTTGAAAAATATGTGAATGATGGAAGTTCCTAAAGGAAATGTATGCTGGGTAAGGGAGTGACAAAAATGAGGAATCCAACATAAGTGAGAGACAAAATGTCCTATTGAAAAAGGACACATAAGTTTTTCAGAAGCACTGATAGAACCATTCCTGCTTGCTGTTTTATTCATAACCTTTCAGTAACACGCAGGAATATGCCTCGGACATTTCCTGTGACATGAAACTGAAAGTTAATATCAACAAAGGAAAGATCAGGATATGAACTAACAAAAAATGTTATTTTGGCTTACAAACAAAATGCATATATAAAGACAATCCATACACTTAGCCTGGAAACTACATGGTTTTCTGCCTCAAGAGCAGTGAGGTTCTGCAGGACAGAGCTGCTAACTGGAGTGAAAGTGTGCACCCCTGTGTGAGAGCTCCTTAGTGTCCCACATGTGACCACACAAATATCTCTTTCCACCCACATGGAAAAATCTCAAAAGGCAGCAAACCTAAACAGTTTAAATTGCAAGTTTGGTAAGCTCCTGGAAGTGACTATGTTCAATTATACTTCCTTACAAGTTTGATTTTTTTTCAGATCGTAACTTCAACACTCTTGTGATGTATTTTATTTACATGTACATAAATAAATTTTAAACAGTATAATATACTTAGGTTTATGTTGCTAACCAGATTTACAACACTGTAGATATTTCATTATCTTGGTTACACCATCAGGTAAGATTAAAAAATCTTTTTCTCCATTTCCAACTTGGATTATAGGATCAAAAGCAAATAAATCAGAGACAGAAAGGAGTTAAAATTATTAGCTCAGGTTGGGTTTATTTCACAAAGCTCAGTTCATAAGTTTATTTTGTATTTTGTTGAATAGTTTAATTGGTACGGTACAACTAGTGAAAAATTAATTGATTTTTAAGTCCTGTAAGCAGTTCAGATCTCATGCGTGGGCATTGTTCTTAATTATAGAAGGTTACAGTTGAATTCTTTCAATATATGTGACTATAACACAGAGCAGGCTTTAAAAAGTAGGTCAACTCTTCATCACAAGTACAAAGCAATGTTCTTCATAATTCAGTACAGTGTGAAAATCAAAATAATTTGTGATGCAAAAGTTCTGCAATCACACACCTGACAACTGAGTGAAACTCTGCATTTTATCACTATGAATCCAACCTAGTACTGTAAATATGTTCCTTTAAACACAGCTTTTCTCACCGTGTGTGATTACTGTATCTCCAAACATTTTACATACAACCATAGTTTCCATTCTTAATAGTTATATATACCCTTTATAACAGATATTTATAAACTCTTTCATAAGCAAATAAAGAAAAAGCACCTGTGTCTGTACTGCTTTCCTCATAGATTCATCTTGAAGAAACCCTATTTTAAAATGTCTAAATTATTAAATACATCCATACATTAGATCCAGCTTGCATTTAGCTGAGCTGATTTTCTCAAAAACATTCTGGGTGGAATTACTCAGTCCATTATAGACTTAGTAATGGGTTTCTTAGGTTTGTACTTGCTTTGGTTGATAACATTTTTGACCACTGTGTGGTTGATCTAGGTAGCTAGAACATTCATTTAAATTTGTGCTTAAGAGAGTAAAGGTTGTAAAAAGCTGTCTGCAAAATATAAATCAAATTAGAGAAGTGATTTTTTATATAAGATTTCCTCAAAAGATAATTTCTTTTTTTTCCATGTCTTAAAACTACTTCTTTATTTTGATTTTACAAAAACCTACTGGAAAAAACACACACACTAAATTCCCCCTTTCATCAGCTAAGATCTCATTCTTCTACCTTCTGCAAGAGACAGAGCACAGAGTTAATGCTGCTTTTAGAGTCTTTATCCACAGTTATTTAGACATTTTTTCAACTGTTTTAATTGGCAATATCTGCTCCATTCTCTAAGAAGTTATAAGATTTAACAGATTTTTGAGTAGTTTTTTTAAATTCATTCCTTTTATACTGCTGGTCCACTTAGAAACATTGAATAAAGTTTAGTTAAATGTCTGTCTAAGAACAATGTGTGATTATAAGAAGAGGAATTGTTAAGTCTGATTATGCATCCTATTAGAATCAGCTTAAGACAAAGAAACTTCAGCAAATCCAGTTAGACTGTAAATAAAGTATAAGAAATTTTAATAAATCCAAACATTTGGGTTGGTATTTTACTTACAGAGAATTCTCTGCTTTTTATTTTATGGTAACCCTGAAAGAAAAGTGGACACCTGTCAGTCATCCTAAGCTTGTATTAACCTGAAAACATTCGATAGCCTCATGTTCAGTATCAAGCAGTTGTCAGGGTTTCAGTCTTTTTAAGCATTTGCATCATTTGGGCAATCTGCAGAGTGACAAAGAACACATAGCTCAGTGGATGAAGGCCTTTCATGCTGCAAGGTGCATATTGAGCCTCCAAAAGTTACCTATAGACACAAACCGCTTTTGGCAGCAAGGTGAGTCCCATTAAGAGACATAGTCTATGGCACACATATTGAGGAAGGCCAGCACAGCACTACAGGCAGTGTTAGGAGACTTCTGCATCAAGACAATGAGACAGAGTCATTTTGAATTCATTTAGGGCTAAGCAAATGAACTGTGGGGATGTTGTTTTCTTGTCTGGGGGGAGGATTTGTCCATTTTATATTTTGTAGCCAAACATCTTATTTGCATTCATAATGACTTCAGAGAAAATAGTTATCAGTGAACAGCGCCTCCCCAATTTCATATTGAGAATTTCTAAATCAGGGCAGTAGGACACTCTGAGGCTATTAGTCCCCCAGAATATTAGTCCAGCTGTAAGGGTAATGCTATCTGATACCAGAGACAGCTCAGGGATTGGTTTGTGCCTTTACCATGAGAGTTTGTTGAGGTAAGCACTGTCTGACAGTAGTCCCTCATAAATTGGGAAGCTCCCCTTCATGGAGCAAAATTCTGGGGGGTTTGCTGTATTTTAGGTGAATCACAAAATTTTTAGCTGATTTACCTGTTGTAATCTTTTATTCCTAATATTTTTCCTCTTTTTTCACTTGATTTATTAACTACATATTGCTACTAAGAAACTCTATGGTTTATCAATTCTACAACAGCAAATTTCTGCAATCCTCACTGCATTTCCTCTTTATGCAATGTATAGAGGGAGCTATGCCAAAGATTGTACAGACAGACCAACATTAGTGATTTGAACTCAAGAGTTTTGACTCTCTCAATTCTCTCATCCTTTTCCATTCATTACAGATGGTTCTTACCAAAACTCACACTAAAATCAGTAAGTCCCAGCAAGTAATAACATTCCACTAATTCTTAACTGCAGTTGCAATGGAAAAGCAATCAAAGGACAGAAAGCTCAGAAAGTAAATGAAGTTGTATACAGTGAAAGGAAGCATAGGGCTCCATCAGAAAAGCAGTTAAGGCAGCATTATAATGGCACTTAAGCCACAATAGCATTGTGATATATTGCACATCTTTGTGACCCAGGAGAGGGACAAAATTTTCTTGATTTTAACTTTTGGGTTAAAATAACAATTTAGCTGTGCCTACAAAAAAAATGGGAAAAGAACCTGAGTTTCCCATGTTGATAGTCAAGACATCTAGTATGGTAATAGAGTTGCTGAATTGAGGCTGAATTGAGGAGGAAGCAGGAGGGGTGAAAAACAGAAAAGCTAAAGAAGCAGAATAAGGAAATAAGAGGAAGTGAAAAGGTGAGAGCATCTGTGATGTGCAATGTGGCCAACTAGTAGAATTATACAACATATAGGAGCTGAAACTGGGCACTCTGAGTGTGTAGGCAGGTTATTTATTGTGAACTGATGAAGACTGTCTCGCTAAGCCAGTGTGAACTCGGAACTGGAAAAAGTCAATTCCTTTGTGGAACCTGTCTGCTATGTCTTCACAGAATCACAGAACATATCAGGTTGGAAGGAACCACAGTGGGTCATCTGGTCTAATCTCCCTGTTCAAGCAGGGTCATCCCACAGCACATGGCACAGGATTGTGTCTGGACTGTTCTTGAATATCTCCAGTGAGGGAGACTCCACACCATGTTTGGGCAATCTGTTCCAGTGCACGGTCACCTATACAGTAAAGAAATTCTTTCTCCTATTCAGGTGGAACTTCTTGTGCCTTGGTTTCTGCCTGTTGCCTCTTGTCCTAGCACTCAGCACAACCAAGAAGATCCTGGCTCCATCCTCTTGACATCCCTCCTTCAGATACTTACAGACATTGATGAAGGCTCCTCTCAGTCTCATCTCTGAGAGATGACTGAGAATAGGCCCATCACCCTCAGCCTTTCTTTGTAAGAGGGATGCTCCCAGCAGCCTGAGCAGCTGGGGAAAACTGGCTGAAGAGAACTCAGAAACTTCTCAAATTCTCCTCTTGTAAGCTGCATACAGGTAAGTGCCTGTCAGCCACCTTTTTTCTCTGTGTTTCATTTGAACCAGATGTTCTTAAATTTCACTTTTAAACAATGCCTTGCCTTTTTTAAGATTTTCCCAGAAGAGCATTCTGTTTTGTTATATCTGATGACTAATTCATATTTATGAGTAATAATTTCAAGGAAGAGTTAGATGTGTTACAAAGATTTTCAGTATTGCCCCTGTGACTATCATAAATTTGTAAGTCATTTTCCAATACATAGAATCTGAGATTGGGAAATCACTAATTCAAGGAGGAAAAATGTTGATATGCATGACATTAAAAATAAATAATTAAGTAAATAAATAAAAATTTAAAAAGCACTTTTATTTAGATATTCTTTTTCCGCATTTACTAACCTTGGTTGTAATGTGCAAGAGAATCTAGGTCTGCTCTCTCTAATTCTCAACAAAGGATCTTATTAAAACAGAGCTGTAGAAAGTGTTCACAAGGCACAGTGAGGCTGGGGGAGATCAGATCTGATCATAATCATTGCTTTTGTGCCTGCTTCAGTGCATCCCAACATAGTAAGTAATACAAATACCTCTGAAACAAGTCAGATTATTTTTCACTGCAAACCTTTTGTGTGCTATTTTCACTAATGAGGAACACAGAAAGCACATATAAATTCAACAGACAAATGAAACCTGAATTGCAGAAAAAGCAGATTTTAAAACTATAGTGCATCATTTTCTCCCACAGGTATTTCATCAAATTTTCCTCAGGACCCATAAATCAGAGGTCCGTCATAACTGCAGCCTCTATAGACACCTACAGTCTAATATTTTCACCAGAGAAGGAAATCTTAAAAACAATAAACTAAAGCTTTTTTTGGCTATATTGTTTGTTTTTTCTCCATATCTACTTGGAAAGAAAACAAACAACCTATCAGCCTTAGGGAAAATAATAACCTAACAAGAAAACATATTATTTTAGGGAAGTAGAAATTTGATCTACTTTCCAAAACTGGACTCATATAAACTGAAGAATTACATATATCTTGTTCACATGGTCATTTACAGGGAGTCAGGTTATCAAATCACTAAATTTAGACATAGGTGCAATGACACCAAGGTCCTCATTTGTTTGAAGACCTACCTGTGGGTCCAAAGTGCTCAACATCCACCATGCTAGAACTGTTCTAAGGAAAAACTGAGCTAAGCTGTACCAATAGGAGTAATAAAATAAAACTAAATAAAAATTCCTCATGCATGAACCTGTTAATTATCAATTCAATGGGTTTCTGAAAGAAAATTAAGTTTGTGAAAACATTATCAGGTATGTTATGTCTGATATGTGTATATGAAAGGAGAATCTGGGTAGCATTTAGCCTCCAAACTGCCTTTTCAATCCATACAGGTGTCCTCTAATACATCTGTAAGAGTCCTTCCCAGTCCTTTAATCACTCTACATCACCAGCATATTTATTCTGTCTTTGGTCTGATAACATTATAAAAGGCCAGGTTTTTAACTGTCTTAATAGTGGGAGTGATGTCCAGTTCTCATTCCCCCATCGTCATCATATTTCAACTCAGGATGAAACCTGTGAAAATACAGAAGATAACATTTCCCTTCCCTGTCCAGTGTTTGGCAACTCTGAAAAAAAAACAAACTCGAGGAACAGAGGTGAGGAATTTCAGCACACAGGGAAAAAGATCAGACAGTATCTGTGAGATGTTCATTTTACATTTTGCCTCTTTAATTCTCATTTATAACTGAGCAATTAACCTTGGGGATCCACTATAGAAAAGAGCACACCAAATCTGAAAGGCAACAGCAAAAGGAAAGGAAAAGCAATCATATGGTTTCTTACATTTAAAATAAGGTTGTTTAACAGAGCCAAAGAGAGATGCATTCATTTTGTGCACTTTGCAATGTTTATACGCACTTCCTCCTCTGTCAAAAATGTGCATCCTCTCAGGTTACTCACCTTCACACTACAGACAGAGTATCACAGCGTGAGAGCGAGGAGACAACTGAGCTAACACAAAACAGCCTCACTCAGCCACAGAGGCTGAGTCACTGCTGAGTCCGGGCAACCTTGGTGGGCTGTAGAGCCTGAGGTTCCTCTGCTGCCTGTGAGGTAAATCCATGTCTTTTCTGCACACTGCTGATGTGAGGGCACATCCACTAAGGCGGCAAATATTGTATGATAATGAACATGAAACAGGTAGTAAATATTTTGTTTAAGTATTTACTTCCTTTGTAAATGTAGGTCTTTAGATATTCAGATTTCAGGAGCCTACATTGGTCTTTCCTGCTGTAGAAATGAGGTTTTACAGTATTCTTTACAAACTAATGACCTGAGCTTTCAAGCACTTTTAAAATCCATTTTCAATATGCCTGCATGTATACTATACTATACTATAATGTCAGTGGAAGTAATTATTTTCACTCTTCAATGTCAATATAATGACAAGATGTCATTTGTTGTCTATATAACTCTATATAATTCATTGGAGAGTTTAACAATACATTTATCCATCTGACTAAATTAATTACGATTCATTAACAAAATACATAAACAAATGAAATCAGGCACAAAATCACACCTATCTTACTAACAGCTCCCATTTTAATGATGTGTTCTGCTTGCTATGATTATCATTTGGTAGTTTGGGAATTAACCAGTTCTAGATTATTATTATTATAAGTTGGAATAATAACTTCCAGCACTATCTTGATTTACATCTTCCTTATCTTCTAGACACAGAAATTGTTTTGAAGAGTTCCAAATGCTCCCAAGAAAAAGTTAATAGCCTTCTGAGCACCCTTCTGACTTACTTGTTTTTCAAACAAATAGATTTTAAGGACACCTCTTAACCGAGTAAGAAGATTCTTACATATAAGTACTTCAGACTACATTATATAATGTTAACTTATGTCATAAAATGTTATCTTCCAGACTTCTTCTGAATTAATGAATTCAAATATAAAATATATTCTTAAAGTGACTTTTTCTTGGAGGTAAAAATCAGTCTAAAGCTATATAAGTTATGTTATATGTACTATTAAATTGAGGTATCGTATATATGCTGTAGTGCCTTTTGCAACAGCGTGGATCAGAAGGGCACATACAAAGCCATTAATTCAGAAAGAAAGGTAGATTAACAATACACAACAAAATTAGACAATAAAAGATTTATTTTCTCTGCTGCATTTTCAGTAGATGTTGACAGCTGAGAAAAAAAAGGTCTTCCGATTTGATTTATCGTTCTTAATAAGGACTCAGCAGAAATTTGGATATCTTAAACTTTATACTTTTATTCTAAACAAGTAAAAAATACATTATCTAACTCAAGAATACATAAAAGTGCACAGAACAAATGTCATGGGAAATTGTAAAGTTAGTGTGACTAAAGTAATAAAGGGTAAATACATTTCCCTAGTGATAGTTTGAAGCCCCTGACAAGAGAAAGAATGAAAACTACTATTATCTAATGAAAATATTTCTTATTCTATCCAGAAAGGTTATTAAAGATCAAGGAAAAAGGCATGAGAGATCTGAGCTGAAGTATAGGTCAGTGCTGGTTCGCATGTGTGTCAGAATTTCACTTGATCAGATTGTTCATTGAGGACAGTTTATCTACCTAAAATGTTTTTTGCTCACAAACCATGCAAATTAAACTATAAACAGTAGTAAAGACATCATAAATTTCACATTGTTCACACAGCAAACGTAAACTTCATCGCCATATTCACATTCTCTTCACATACCTCTTGGTTTCCAAGCTTGAAATGACAGAGCCCCTTCAGGTGGCCATACAGATAGCAGGGCTCTTTCTCACTACTTTAGTGACCCAGATCAGGGCAGTTTATTGACACAGCACAAGTAAAGCAGTCACTTGCCTTTCCAGAGAACCAAGACACAAAGATTTCTTGAATCGTCTTTTCTGGCAGCACTCAGTGGATTTGGATTAAGACTAGAAAAAGTATATATAAGCCTGCTTTTCTTTCTGTCCTAGGAAGGTGGATTTTGGGAAGGGGAATAACATCCATGTTAGCCTTTTTCATCTTAGGTCTTTGTTGTGGCTTAGTTTCAGCTGGTAATGAAATGCCATGCAGCTGCCCATCTATGCTCCCCTCCCTGCCCCCAGTGGGATGAGAATGAGAATCAGAAAAAAGGATAACACTTTACTAATTGAAATAAAATAAAATATAGTAGTAATCACAGAATCATTGAATGGTTTGGGTTGGAAGGGACTTTAAAAATAATCTAGTTCCAGCCCCCTGCCACAGGCAGGGATACCTTTTCCTAGACCAGGTTGCTCAGGGCCCCATCCAACCTGACCTTGAACACTTCCAGGGATGGGGTATCCACAGCGTCTCTGGGCAAACTGTGACAGTGCTTCATCACTCTCATAGCGAATAATAATATTAATTTTAATGAAAAGATGTGGTAAATTTTCAGACTTGCTACAAAATGAAGTCAGTGAAAAATTGATGAGGACTGTGGAGAAAATCACAAGTTGGGCCCCCATCCTTATCTTGTACCTGGCTCAAGTAAGGGCTAACAACTGGAGGATGCTTGGGGTGAATCAGAGACCTCATGGACTGATGTTGTTCCAGTGAGGCACAGAAGAGCATTTGGGCCTCTGTATCAACCACTGGCCTCACTCCACCTTCACCCTGAAAAACAAGTCCTATTGTAAATTTGGTTCTTTAAGGAGTTAAGGATGCATGAAAAAACACTCTGACAAGGTCTGACAACCTCTACCGCCACCTCACTATGTGGAGGAGGACCAGTGTTTATCTTATATCTTGTGTAAGCTATAAATTCTGACTGAAAGTAACTAAACCCTTATTAAGCCCTATTTGCATATTAACTTTCATACCCCTAATAATACAAATAAAGATAAAAGAGAACATACCTTACATGTATGACCACAGTAACCACAGTAACCAGATATAATATGAGATGGTTTCACCCTTTTGTGAAGGGCCAAACATTATAAAAGGGGAGTCTTGGTGTAAAGGGAGGGACAAGACAAAACCAGGACGATCTTTAAAGTTCTGTAGTCATCCAAATGTACCAATGATCTAAACTAATTTGTTTAACTTTCCATAGATAGCTACCAGGAATGACTCTGTACAGTCAAAAAAAAACTGACGGGCAATTTGAGATGCTCCTATCACTCATCTTATAGATAACACTTGCCAACTGTAAGTGAAGAAAGATTTTTCAGTATTTCATGTTTCCACTTCTCCAGACTGCATCTGAATTGGTTTATTCCTTCCTATCTATGCATCATTATGGTGTGTACACCCTCTCATGTCTGTGAATTTGGTTCATTTCCTTGGACTTGAAGTTTTGCTGAAATTCATCTTTGAGTCAAGTGTTCATTAGCATAATGCACTGTCTAAATGCAAGGCATTTTAGGACTATACCCAGATATCTGTGTAGAAATATCCTAATTTTCATTTAGATCAATGTAGGTATCTTAATATCTTCAGGGGCAGAGATTTTAGTGTTTCTGTCAGATAGAATGATAATATATCTTTGGCTTAGACCACTGGGTTGGGATCAGGTATAACTGGGCTGGGTCAAACCCTTGAAATACACTGTAAAACTGAACTAAAACTCTCTTAAAAAGCTCTGATGATCATCACTGAACAACTTTGCTGGTGTCAGAAGAGAATATATTAGCTTGAGGTAATTGACTGGCAGTATCCCATGGGAAGCAGCTCTGAAGGACAAAGTGGCGCAGAACACCTGATAATCAAGAATAACTTCCTCAAAGCACAAGAATGAACCACTCTAATGCGCTGAAATCTAAGGAAGAGTGGTAAAAGGCCAGCATGGGTGAACAAGGGACTTATGACTGAACCCAAAAAAAAAAAGTATTCAGGAGCACAGAGCAAGGACAGTACTTCTACCAGGAATATAGAGAGATTGTTTTAACTTACAGGAGAGGATTTAGGAATGTCACAGCTGAGCTGGATCTGAAATTAGAAAGGGATGTGAAGAGCATCAACAGGGGTTTCTATGCATCACCAACAGAATTAAGAATACGGAAAGTATGGGACCACTGTTTAATGGGGCCAAAGACCAAATGGCAAAAGACACAGGAAGGCTGTGGCCGAAAACATCATGATGTCATTGTCTTCTGCAAAGAAATTATTGGCTTTGTGAACAAGAGGACCATAACTGAGGTCATTTACCTTAAATGTAGCTAGGCTTCCAGTAGATTCCCAAAGGGCCTTTTATGAAACTGGTGAAATATGACTTTGATTGTGTAATCAGTGGTGCAATGGCCAAGTAGCGGCCAATTTCCTGTAATACTCAAGAGGGGAAATTATACTGAGGTCAACACTGGTTTTTGTTTTTATTAATGACCTGACTGATGAGATGCAATGCATCCTGAGAAATTTATGGATAATATCAAACTGGAGGAATGTGACTGATACCAAACCAACAACAGGTTTGCTGTTCAGAAGGATCTTGGCAGTCTGGAGAAATGCATTTACAGGAAACTTATCAAGATCAACCATGGGAAATGTCTAGTTCTGTACATCAAAGGACTAATCCAAGAGCTGGTAGAGGTTGTTGGATGACTGGCTGTAAAGCAGCTTTGCAGAAAAAGGCTGATGTGTTCCAGTGGATAGCAAGCTGAATGTGAGTCAGCAGTGTGCCCTGGTAGCAAAGAAAGCAAACCACATCCTGGGCTGGGCTGTGCTGTCAAAAGTGTAGCTGGTAGGATGAGGAAGATGACACTTCCATCTTATCAACCCTGGTGAAACAAACCCAGGGTGCTGGGTCCAGTTCTGACTTCCCAGTTTAAGAGACACATGAACATATCAGAGTGAGTCCAGTGGCAGTTCACAGCTCAGCAATTTGGAGTGCATGGCATACAAGGATTGGTGAGAGAACTGGGTTTGTTCACTCTGGAAGAGTAGAGTAAGGAAGAAAGTACAGCAAGAGTGCAAAGAATGCAAAGCCAGGTACTTTGAAAGCAAAAAAATAAGAGGCTACAGACATAAATTACCCCACAAGGGGAAGAGTATGAGGAAAAAGGTCTTCATAGCAAGGGTGGTAGAGCACCAGAACAGGTACACAGTATGGCCAGTCT
Source organism: Corapipo altera (assembly GCF_003945725.1). Classification (NCBI taxonomy): domain Eukaryota; kingdom Metazoa; phylum Chordata; class Aves; order Passeriformes; family Pipridae; genus Corapipo; species Corapipo altera. The sequence goes on from NW_020884872.1 coordinate 12,389,423, forward strand.
TCGCAAACGAAGATTTGGGAAAGGTCTTTACCCTTCAAGCCTGCGCAGTGGATTTTTTAGGTGAGACACAGTGTGCGCTGAGCTGAGCCCACCCTTTAATCCTAAGGTTCATCTGCCGGGCCGAGCAAACTTGGACAGTGGCAGTGAGGTCCTCAGGACGTAGATTTGTTTAGAGTGACCTTCTCTTAGATGGATGGCCTTACAGGGCTGACGAGCTCCATCTGCCTGGGGGAGTTTCCCTGACCGGGAATTGAACCCAGGCCATGGAGGCAAGAGTGCTGCATCCTAACCACTAGACCACCAGGGGTCCCCACAGGTACACAGAGAGGTGATATAAACTACATCCTTGGAAATAATCAAAAATCGGACCCTACTTTGTGTGGTGAGTTGAATTAGGTTTCCATCTCAACCTAAATTATTCCTGATTCTATCACCTGTCTTTTATTATTGCACTGAAGAAATATTAGTCTTTAAATTTTACAATAAATAGTACATATTACTCTGATATAAAGCATAATACATTCTGACACAGCATAAGATGGAAAAAGATAGACTGAATTATTTATAGCTACATTGTCATAGAGGGAAACAAGGATGAGTTCCTTGGTATTTCATAGCAACACTGGAACTACAAATTGATTTTATTAATTTATTTTAAAAGGATAACTACACACTTCATGTTCTAATTCCTAAAATTTGAAAATTAACATCGAGTTATTTTTCATAAAGCAGCTAGTAGTCTAATCAATCCATGAGGATTTTCATTTTCAGATTTAACAGATAACACTCTGGATCTCTTCTTCTAGTCATAAAACCCCAGAGAAAAGTTCCCAGTGTAGCACATCTACACTTCCTTCTTCCTCCACAACAACTTGACACTTAGAATATCATCACATGCAACTGAAACTGTCAACAAACTATTCCTGCTTCTCTTGCTATTTATGAGTGGTTTTGGAGTGTTCACTGCAAAATTTCTCCATAAAATGGCTTTCAGAATTTTTATGCAAACTTACCATGACTACACATATGGGATTTTTTTAAAGGACATTTTAGCAAACAGGCATGTTAATAATAATAAAATTTAAAAAATGTATTCCAGGTTAATTCTACAAATTATTTCATATTTCTTTGCTAAAGAATCTCCATGGATATCCTGACTTTAATTATAGAACTCAAAAATTTAAGGAAGAGTCAAACAATGTGCTTCTTGAGATGAAGTAGAACAATTTATTTTAAAACTAGTTTGTAACAAATTTGTTTAACAAGTTAATCACGAATGAGGAGCAAACCCTGTCAACAACACATTTCAACAAATAAATCTGAATAATGAAAATGTATATGCTGAGGTTGTGCTCCATTCATACACAGTTCATTAACAAACAAATTACATAGTGTAAACAAATTAAGTTTTGCTGACATATTTCCCAGCCATTAATTATCATTGAGAGAACATTTACATTTGCAAATAGATTTCTCTAAAAAATATCAGGAATGTTGTTACGTACCAAAGTACATTTCTTGTCTGATCAATAATAAAGCCTGTATCTACAGCCAACAAGGAACCCGTAGTTTTGAGGACATATTTATCTTTGTCCTTAAAGCAGAAATGCAGCTCAGCTCACCAGAAAAACCTCATGACTCTATACTTAAAGCCTGTCACATATAAAATGAAAAGATTTCTCAAACATATCTAAAAATCATCCTAACATTTACTCCCCAGCCTGTTGCCAGTCAATGGTGAAAGAATAATGAGAAAATAAAGCAAATAATTTTGCAAGCAGAAACAGAGATCCAAGAACTTTTGCTTTCATTGACATAATTAAGGATAACCATGAAAAACTGACCAGTGTAGAACTACATCATCAGCTGTACCATTAGGATACCTGATAACATATTACACATCATGAATTTTAAGATGAATGCGTACTTGGAGCAAGGTTAGACCACACTATGCTGACCTTTCAGAAGCAATCAGTCTCATAAACTGACTTGCCCCCAAAGCAAATATCCTGTAGTCATTTCCCATAAGTCCGGGGTCGATTTCCCATTAGTTCTGAGTCTGTAGTAAAGATAGCACTGTCCATGCCATGGAAACATGTTTACAAATTTTGAACTATGCATCTTGCCTCTTTTGAGAAGAGAGGTTCCACAGAGCCACACTTCATTAAGGCCACCAAGCTTCTCCAGTCTCTATGGGTCTACAGCTTTGTCCCTTCTCACCCAACACTGCTCCTGCAGTGTCAACACTATTTTGCTCCAAAGTTTCTGGAAAGAGAAAAAAATGCACTACCTTAGCTATGAAACTCTTATGGGATTCTATCCCTTTGAGACAGAAATATATATACGCTTGAAGTCATGGGTTCAATGTGCAAGTGCTTCTTTGTATCATGTGAAATGACAGATTTTCAAAAAAATGTTTCATATGACATAGGAACACAGCAGGTTCCACTTAATATTAGACTTCCATTTATAACTGAAGCGCTCTTAGGCAGAGAGAGTTGAAATTACTTCGAAATTAATAACATGATTATTTGTTAGTATTCTAAGTGAAAGTGATGGATTTGCACCTTCTTCCTCTTCCTGGTATAGACGTCTTAATATGTCCCTTAGCAGTAAACACAAAAAATTTAATTATATTTCTATGCAGGAAGAAAAGTATGTAAAATGTGCTGTGAAAGGATGCATCTATACTCAGAGTAATTTAAAATGTAATTTGGATATGGTAAAAACCAACTCTAATGCTCCTGTTTGTCATGCACACATCTCAAAGGCACAGTAGATCTTGTTTTAAAATATTTGTCTCCTTCCATTAACAAAGTTCACCTGTGCCTTTTTTTCTTCTGAGGCATAGAAATCATTCAATTGGCATGCATTTCTGAGCTTAATCACAGTCCTTGCTAAATCCTCTATATAGAAAGTCAACAGACTGTGTTAATTGGACCAAACCTTTGCACCACACACATCTCTCTGAACTGATTAGCTGTGAACAATGTATATTTATAAATCCCAGTTGTGGTGTACATAACCACTCACTCAGGATCAGATCTCTCCTCTTTGGGCTAAAGGACTCCACAATGAACTGCTTTGGTCTTCAAAAACTAATTCTAATAAAGCTTTTCCAGTTATTTCCATATTATTCAGGTTCTCATCATTGTTGATCTTGTTTCCAGTTTTAGCCCCTTGTAAATCACATAACAGGTAGAACAAATGTTCAAGGAGAATTTCTTAAACACAGCTTTTTCTGCTGAATCTCCTAAAAAATACTACAGAGTTACAAAATAATTAATTTCTATCAGTACACCTCAGAGTTGTCACCTGCCTGAAGGGTTCTTTTGTTTGGCTCAAGGGCTCTGTGGAAATTACCTGCTGTACCTGTGTCTTTCAAATGTTACTCCTGGTAGCTGGGCTGACTGCCTTGCTGTGAAAGTGCTGTCCCAAGTGGGGAGAATTGGAAAGAAAAAAGTAAAATTCGTGGGTTGAAATAAGAACAGAATAATAATAAAAATATATAATAATAATTATATCAATGATGAAAATACAAAAAAAATATAATAATTATAATGAAAAGGAAAAAGCTAGAGGAATAAAATCCAAGAGAAATAAGTGATGCACAATACAATTGCTCACCACTTGCTGAACGATGTCCCACCCATCCTTGAGCAGTAGTTGGAGGCTCCCGGACAACTCCCCCAGTTTATACAGCGGGTATGATGTTCTCTGGTATGGAATATTCATCCCTTTTGTTAGTTTAGGTCAGCAGTCCTGGCCACGATCCCCTCCAGCTTCTCACGCACCTGCTCGCTGGCAGAGCATGAGACACTGAAAAGTCCTTGATTTGGAGTAAACACTGCTCAGCAACAACTAAAACATCAGTGTGTTATCAACATTATTCTTAAAGTGAATTCAAAACACCTCATTGTACCAGTTGCTAAGAAGAAAATTAACTCTATCCCAGCTGAAACTAGGACAACTGTCTACAGAGACCATGGAATGACTCACTCAGATGCCTATAATGCATGCACGGCACAAAATCCAGAGTCCAGAATCAGCAGCAGTCCCATTCTTATAAACCTTTGCTACTCCATCTGCAAAGAAGACATTGTGTTTTCCCAGTGAAAATTAAAACTGTAAAGCTATATTGTAAGCATGAGAGGAATCCACAAGGTGACACTGCACAGTTCTTAAAATAGCACATGCCTCCTGAAAAAAAGGAAGTTACTAGGAGAGATTTGCATGAGGAGAAACTGCAGTTTGTTAGAGAAGGATGCATAGTGTGTAACTGGAAATAGAGTTAGAAAGACTAGGGTGTCAGAGGAAGAAGAGGAAAGAAATACTACAACCAGCAATCAGCTGTCCAAAGAGAAAACTGGATGAAAAATCAGATTTCTTATAAATATTTGAAGTAGAGATTAAAGAAAGAAAAAAGTTAAAACTTGCTCATGCAAGACTTGTGAGACAGATACAAATAACTTTATGACAGGCAGAAGTATCAACCTCTGGAAAACTGATGCAGAGAGTTGGGAGTAAAGTAATGCTGACAACAGAAAAGCCAGTCAAATGGGGTAGAAGACCAGAAGAGGAGTTTGTGCATCAGTTTTCAGGACTGCAGTAAGAGGTCAGGCTGTCATAGTGTTGTAGCTGAAAAAGCAGAGTTATCTGACAGCTCCACTTCTCCACACCCACTGAAGGCAGTTGCATTCTGGGGTAATCTGGGTTACAGAACCCAACAGGACATTCAAAAGGCTCTCTGTCCCAGGCACAGAAAGCAGGATGTATCTTGGCCTTGATAATACCTCTGGATGTCACAAAAGTCTTCAGGACCCAGGATACTGCAACTTGTCTCTCAAAGAGCTCTCAAAGTGCATTTGAAGTTCTATCTCCCACAATGCTCAGTGTCAGTTCAGCTGGGGTAGAGACACACAGAACCACAGTCTCTCCTGACCCTCTCCTGACAGTTTAGCAACCAGCACTCACAAGGACACCAATTACATCCACCCGATGACACTACTTTAGGCATCTTAAATCTTCAGCAATGCAGTGCGATTAATTGTGAGGACACACAACACTGTGAAGACTGCTGACCTAGGAAAGATAAATGAAAGGCAGGAGTGCTTAAGTGGTATTTGTTGATGCCTTGCCTAAAACCAGATAAAAGTCAGAGGATTTGGTTGACTAGACATACTTGAAGATGAAAAGCCCGGTTCCTTGTACAATATATTATTAAGGCCTTTTATTATTCTGTGACAATTCAGAAACTCTTAGTCAAGAAGTGATATGTGATATCAATAGATAACAAGAAGAAAAAAGAGTAAGCGGGTACAGCATATTTTGATAACACCAACAGTTCATATGAGGAAAACCCTGGATGAGTTGGGAGTAGAAGGACATTACTAATGTGGTTTGATTATTCACACACAGGTGTGTGACAGAAAAGGCTATCTACATAATAATTGTTAATCCCCTTTCCTCATGAAAAGAAATCATATTATGTGGGGAAGTGGAATAACTGCATATGTCAGTTTTAAGAAGAAATAAAAAACCAAACAAAACACCACTTTAAATAAGATTGATCAAAAGACAGAAAGGAAAACAAAATCTGATTCCTCAAGAAAGCAGACATGACATTCCTGGAAAAACTGCATAGAAACTAATTTTGCTTCAAGAAGGGACAGCTATAGATAAGGCTATAGACAGTTGTGCTGTCCTCCATAACAGCTCAGACATATATTGTTGACCCTTTGACAAAAATAATTGCTGCCCTCGTGTCTGACACCATGGATGGGTAAATTGCAGCAAGAAACAGGCACATTGCAATAGGATTTTGCCTGTATCAGAATCCTGGAAATCATGGATTTCTAGTGCTAATCCTGGAAGGAGAAATGGTGGCATGTGGGGCAGCCACAGCAGATTCAGAAGCATGGTCTATCCAAGCCTTCTTCTCTACAATCTCCAGAGGATATTTTAGGTCTCCATGAAGTATCTTATTTCAAATAAGTATTGGAAGGACTAACTGTTTAACATACCCCAATTCATTTTGACTTGTGGCCTCAGCTGGATTCATCACAGACTTTGTCAGAGTCAGGGATATGACCCAGAACTAAGACAACACATCTGTCCTTAGTCTAAATGTCAGATTGGCGTGGTCAGTAGCACAACTAGTGAATTCCCAATTTGTAGGTGAGCACATACTATAGCCACACAGGATTTCCTTTTACCGCACAGTGTTCTCCTCCTTACTTTTCTTTTAAGGAAAGACTATTACTTATATTTGGGATGATCCTGAGGAATTTTACTGCAATGCATTCTGGTAAAAATAAAACAATGCAGGGAGGTTTGTTTGCTGCAGTACAAAAGAAGAAAATTTTAAATGTTGATGTAACATCCTCAGTGAAAAGCATACTATTCTTCACTACCCAAGAAACATCACTGGGATGTTGATGATTAACAACTAATGTATATTGGTTAATAAGGGCACACTTGGAATCCCAGTAGCTCTTCTCATTGGTTACCAGAGCTGAGGGTAAAATAGAAATACAGTGCTGTCATGGGACTCATAACTTTGTACAAGATATCTATAGCATGTTTAGCCCTGAACCCTTCTAAAATGGAACAGCTTGAGAAGTTTTGCCCATAGTAACTAGCGAGGTTATTAAAAAAATCGTGAAATCATCAATGGAGATGGTATTCAGATAAATGTGCCCACGTTTGCTTTGCTCTCGGACTCCATTGACTGTTTCCACAGTCCTTCTGCTACCTCTCTTTTCATACACAAGCCTTCCCAAAACTAGCAGTTACACTTCCCTCCGTACACAGTTCATACATACAGTTTTCCTTCAAAAAGACAGGTTTTGATTGACAATTACTCTAGGAGGTTTATGGCCCTCCAAAAAGAATGGTGTAGAGTATGTTTGACACATCCAGCCTTGACTAAGCCCAGTCAATTTCAATTTTTCAGACTATAGTTATCTCTTAGTTATTTATTTCCAGGTCTTTTTCAGTTTACTGAAAATAATACTTGAAATATATCAAGTTTCTCCTCTGCAAGACCATTCTTGAGTTTTAATGATTTTTCTCTGACACCACTTGATGAAACCAAGACTTTCCAGGTGCTTGGTTTCAATTACTTATTTGTAGAGAAGAAGTAAGTGTTTTCCAGCCTTGTAGTTGTGTATTATAAAGAGTAATAAATTAGAAATTTCAGGATGCTTGAGAATGAGGACTGAGTTAAGTGATTTTGATAAAATTCCATTTTAAATTGCTGTTGACTGTTGGCTCTTCAGGTTTACCCTTAAACACCCACAGTCCGAAAAAAATTTTATTCTCTTCAGAGACAACTTTAGAATGAACCAACAGACAATAATTTCTTTTTATTCTTACTGAACTGATTTTTTTATTTGAGAAATACTTTTGAAATTCTTAATAATAGTTTGGTTTCATGCTGGATCTGACTTCTTCATTGTCTTTATCTGATTTTATGTTTTGATGCAATATCTTCCACATCATTAACATGAATTTCATATGGAATTAATCCTTGATTCCACAGTAGAAAACTGGTAATAGTCAGAAAAAAAACCAAACCAAAATGACAGCAACAACAAAAAAAATCTTTCTTGCACAGGGTAACTCATATGAAGCTTACTCTTTTTCTACCTACCTTGCCTATGTAAACAAGAGCAAAAGTTAATTTTTTATAACAAATCATTCCATTCATTTCAGTGAGCTTGTTTAGTTGAAATACGTATACGAGAGAGTGTTCAAAGTGACAGAACAAAAAAAAACTGTCCCAATAAAAACCTTCATCTTCACCATCATTCCAGTAACAAGATTTTGATGGGATTTCATCATCTCAGTTACTTTTTACTAGTTGGTGAGTTTTCTTAAATAAATTAAAAAAAAAAAAAGAGAGAGAGAGAGAGAAACCAGTGCAAGAACTCTCATAGCTGAGGCTTAGCTTGCAGAAGCTTGTTCATCTTCCTATATGTGCAAGGGACATGGTACAAAATACTTAATTGTAGTACTGGCAAGAGTTACACACCTGTGACTAGAATTCTGCTGCCATCAAGAGTATTTTTCTTTTATAGCAGATCACAGACATCAGTAATTGGATTATTGTCATGGTGAATTTTTACTGAAGCAATAACTTGAGCTCTCTTTATATGGAAAAGTCTATAAGCAATGAATTACACTTCACTTATTCTTTTTGTAATTAAATAAGTCAGTGGATTTTATTGTAATGTTGCTGTTTCTGGACACTTCTTGCAGGAAAAGTTCAGTGGGTTGGCTGTAGAGAGGCTCATTCCCACAATAAGTGGTGAAATTACCCATGACCTTGTTTTAAAGACATAATTTTTGCAGCCTTATTTTGCTTTTACAAAAAGAAATTTCACATATAAAGACAATAATACCAGAGAAATTAACAAAATCAGATCAGAACAAATTTATTTTCTTCTGTCCTGAATGTGCAACTCAAGGGAATTATTTCCAACTGTATTATAATTTTGTAGAGAAACTGATAGGATGCAGAACAATCTCTTCCAAAGCACCAGAAGAAGCACCAGAGCATAAGGAAACAGGCAGCTCACCCCTGCTGCATAAACTTCTGGACTGACCACTCAAGTACTTTTTTACACTACAAAGTCAGTTGATTGCCTTGAAAACATGTGACATGGCTCTCAGTGGGTGTTCTAGCAATCTAAAATCAGAGCAATTCATGTGAGGATTTTGCTAACAAAAGCTGTGGATGTCTTCCCTTAGGTAGGACAAAATCCTGGTAAATTTTAAACAACACCTTCAGTCAAGAGACTACTCCTAAACTTCTCATGTATCAGGGAGAAGAGTAAACACCAGCAAGAAAAGATGGTACATATTTTATTTCTAGAGATGGAAAATTGAGACTTAGAGAAGGAAATGGATTCATTGAGCCACTCAGCTTCTCAAGGAGCTGGAATGAAGCCTTGTATTCTGGTTTTCCACATAACATCTTACCTACAAAGTCAATCAGAGTTTCATCCAATCTCTCATGAATTAATTGTTCTTGAAAACTTTAGTAAACATACAGATATAGAAGAAAGCTATCAATTTTAAACTCAGACAAAGTTGAAATGTTGATGATGTGAGCTAACTTCTGACCCTTACTCATCTCTTGGCTAAAGGTGTTCATCCACAAATCATCAAAGTTCTTTGCTCAACACCAGCAATTAAGAAAAGTAGCTACTTTTCAAAAGTTAATCACATCTAACTTGAGTGATGACTGTTTTTCTAATGGTGAATGATCTTCCAGCCCAATCGTTAGAACGACATTACTGCCACGCATGGGAGGGGATTGTCCCACTCTACTCCACTCTGGTGTGGCCTCACCTGTGTGTAGGTTTGGGCACCACAATATAAGAATGATATTAAGCTATTAGAGAGTCCAAAGGAGGGCAATGAATATGGTGAAGGGCCTTGAGGGAAAGCCATATGAGGAGCATCTAAGGTTACTTGGTCTGTTCAGCTTGGAAAAGAGGAGACTGAGGGGAGACCTCACTGCAGTTACAACTTCCTTTTCTCTATGATGAACAGTGACAGAACCAGAGGGAATGGCCTGAAGTTGTGTCACAGGAAGTTTAGGTTGGATATTAGAAAAAGGTTCTTTATACAGAGAGTGGTTGGGCATTGGAACAGGCTCCCCAGGGAAGTGGTCACAGCACAAAGCTGAACCTGACAGAGTTCAACAAGTGTTTTGACAATGCTGTCAGGTCTATGATGTTACTCTTGGGGTTGCCTTGTGCAGGGTCAGGAGTTGGACTTCGACAATCTTTGTGGGTCCCCTTCTACTTAGAATATTCTATGTTTCTATGATCCATCACCTTACCTTGTATTAGTATTAATAGAAAGGTTCTTGTAATGTTCAGCTGTTTGCAGTCTGATGTCCTTCAAGGATGTATTTCTGGAACCTGGCTGCTTCAGAAATTCAGGAGGTCAGAAGTTCAGACAGTTCTATCATACTGGCAGAAGAAAGCTTGCATCCAGATCTTCTGGAACGATGGATTTTCTGTCAGGTTAATGAGAGGCATGTGATTGGGAGGGAGACCGTGTAACTGTAAATAAGTTGTTTTCTAGTAATACTGATTAATTCACAGCTTCATTTCAAACATGTTCTCTCTGAATGTAGGTCGCAGTACTGATCTCTATAATATAATAACAATGAGCTGAAATAAAAAAAATATAACCAAATAAAATTTACTCTTCCAACAAAGGCTTTTGAGTGATAGCTACAGAAAATAGATCAGGCTGAAAGATCACATCACAGAAGCTTGCAAAAACCTAGGACAGATCAAGCAATAATGTGTATTAAGATAGTTTGCACTGGTAATGTGCTGAAAGCTTTGCAGAATGCTAACTAAAAAATAGGAACCAAAAGCAAAACACATGTGGAACACAGTAGAGGAGAATGTGGCAATGAGGTCAGACATACAATTTCAAAATCACCTAGGAAAATGTGGAAAGCAAATGGTTGTACATCTGTGATAAGTATCAAATGGTATCTGTGGAAGGAAAGAAAAATAAGAAATTTGGAGAAAAAACTAAGAGCTGGGATTCAGAACAGCACAAACGTGCAGACGAATTGGACCAGATGTCACTTCTCTGTTTCTGTCATAGCTTATGTTCTTGGAACCTGCAGAACCTAAAACTGATTTGGAAGACAAAAATTCTCCATCTCAACTGATAGTCATTGATGCTTCTGGCTTTATTTGCTCCAATTCCTATCCCCAGTAATTACAGATCATAAAGACACATATCACCTTATGCCCTGTGTGTGGGAGGAATTGACTTACAGAGATAATAATTTCAAATATATAATGACAATAAATAAAGGACTAGCCTGGATCTTTAGGCTCAGGCCAGAATGAGAAGTCTTGCCTAAATAAACTCCCAGTGGCATTACCCCTGGATCATATGCTTCTCCCTAACTTGGATGATATTTTCTGACTGGTCACAGTAACTACTACTGTAATTATTGTTTATGACGGGGAACATCAACAACCGATGATCACGCTGACTGAGTTTTCATGGCTCACTTAACAGATCTAAAATACATTTGAGTCAGTGACCTGAAATATTCTATATATCCTCACCTGGGGAGAAGCTGTGGATATGTCAGTACCATGGGGTATATATATCCCAGATGTCATGTAGACACAGCTAAAAATTTTCCCATTTTGGTTCAGAAAAATAGCACAGGTCATCATAAAAGATCTGAGATTGCCTCCTACAGGTTAAGAAGTACCCTTTTAAACACAGACCTGTTGAAATTTTTCTACATTTCACTCAGTGCAAAAAGATTTCTTGCAATTATGAACTAGAAGCTTACTATGGAGATTAGCAAAATTCTTTGGAAATACAAGGCAAGCGTATAGCTATGAACTCTGCTACTTGTTAAAGAATTGTCAATTTTTAAAAAAAAACACCAGTGATTTGGTGACACTTTTGTCCAGATGCCAAATATCAAAATATCAGGTTCAGCAGAGAAAGTTTCCCCTGTGAGAAAATCATTAATATAACAATTCTCGAGTCATCATGTAAGCTCTTTCACTTGTTTCCTCTGTGAGAAGGAGGAGAACCTCCTCCTGGCAGGGTGGAGAAAGGTGGGCAGGAAGGGGCTCTCCTACGCAATACTGTAGTCTTTTTGCATTGCAAAAAAGTGTTATGGAAGTCAAGTATATAACTGTGTGCCATCCAAACTTGTCAAGCTTGACTCCCAAACACGCAGCCAGTTGGCTTTTGTGCATACTAAAAATATCGTGCCAGAACTCAGGGTATTTGGCTTCTAGATGTTGCAATGACATCTCTGCAGATATAGGTTATTGGCATGTTTAATAGGTACTACCATTTAGGACAGTTCTTTATCTCCTCATTGTTGCACTGAGCTGCCTAATAGTGGATTGCAGCATATGATAACTAAATGTTTTTGTACTTCAAACTTCTGTGTGAGATCTGCTAAATGAAAACGTAGCTGAGTTTATCCTCTGTTGAGCAGGTACACCTATAATTCTGTCTAAGCAAGATCACAGTCAGAAGAAGAAAAATGAGGATGAGGAAAAGCTGTTAGAATACATACACTCTATCTTAAATGAATACATTCCTGGTAATGGTTGTTTGAGTTTTTAAGTTTTTCCATGCATGCAGAATTTGGTGAATGGGTAGAAAGCATGTATAGTCTGAAGACGATGAACAAACTCAATTAGCTCATGAATATTTAAAAATAGAATTTGCATAATGAAATAGCAGGTATTGGGAAAAAAGGAAATAAATTGAGTGCGTAAGTAAATATATTAAATGGTTGGTATTACCAATAATAATAATGTAAAATTATTTCTGTATTCATAGACAACTTTGAGAAACAAAACTGTAAAGTATCGTAAATTCCTTCATTAAATGAGTGAAAACAGATGAGCATTTTGCAAATTTTCTGTTGTACTAATTTTGCCTTTCATATCTCCAAATATATTAGTAATTGTAATCGAAAGGACTGAAGAACACTAGCTTCATTTTATCTTTATTTGATAACTTGATTATTTGATAGATTGATAATTTGATTATTTGATAAAATAATGACACTTTTCACATTCTACACTCTAGCTGCAAAGGAGTCTTTAATTGACACTTATGCCCTATCAAAATTGATATGACACCTTATGAGCGGCGGGCATAATGCCATCTAGACAGATGGATATGAGCATAGGTTCAAGGCATGCCAGAGAACAATGCGCACATCAGGGTTGTGTGGAAGGGCCAGGCTCCTCCCCAGAGATAATGAAAGGGCAGTCTGTGTAGATTATCAGCACTTTTATGAGGTTGGGGTATGCTATTACCATTCCAGTTTGGCCTGCATTAACAATGAAAGTGTAAAAATATATTTAAAGTCATTTGAAGTGAGTTTTTGGCTTTCTGAACTCATGTTGAGAGGACAAAAGAGAAATTTTCCCCTTTTGGCAGTTTGCTGGAACCTCTCAATTAGTCTTATCCAAAATGTTTCAGCAGTGCTGTCAAGTTTGCTGCCAAAACCCAACGTGTGCCCTTCAATTAGGCTTGTATATCCAGAATACCCTTTGCCATCATGGGTCTTATTTACATTTTGCTCAATGGTAGACTATTAATTCTGTTACTCGAAGTAAATGGGAATGAAAAATTACCTTCTTTTTTTGTCACTAAATAGTTCACAATTAACACTGAACTGCAAATGAGGAAATAATGTGTCTCTTTGAGGAAACCATATGCTTTGTGCTTTAAAGTAGTTGTAGTAATATTGGTGGAATAGTTAATGTGCAATGAATGCCATCTGCTGACAAATACAGAGTACTTACAAAGGCAAATAGTCCCGATAACTGTCTTCTTAAATGACTATACAATCTAACATGATATTGTTTGGACAATTATGTGAATTTAGACCAACTTTTTCCTTTCTTCTTCCCCTCCTATAGCTGTTGTTATGCTAATGCTTATGCAGAACCCCACTGACATCAGATCTAACAGTTACTGTTCATTCAGAACTGCTGTGAGAAACTATCCCTCCACGGAAGAGAAGAAATAAGGTAAAACATCACATTGAAATTTTGGCACATGCTAAATGGGCCTGCAGTCTTGAATGTGGTGGGCACAAAAGTTGTATTGAGAGACTGATAAAAAACCAAGATACTGAGCTCTGCTTACTCAGTGCTGTATGCATGGAAAGCAAGATCAGCAGCACAGCAAGGACATGCAGGTAAGTTAGCAGTGTTGTCCAGGGAGCAGGGTATTCTCCCTGAAAAAAAATGAGTAGGAATTGTTGGTTTGCACACTGCCTGGAATTTCACCGAGAAAAGATATTACTGCCTGATGTTTGCTTTCCACTTCGTTCGGAGTAGCAGGACCTCGTGTACATTGAGGACTGCATAAAAATACTGGAATCCATAACTGCTTTCTCACTCTGGTAGACACAGCTTGCTTTCCTTTGGTATTTGATCTAATCAGAAGAAACCAGACTGTCTCTGGGATTATAAATATTTTTAAATCATTTCTACTGATGGGCAAAGATCATGCAACAAAATTTGAGAGATAACTGAAGGTGAACCAGACTTGCTTGTCATCTGCTTTGCTATGGCCTGTAAAGCATTTGGTTGAAATGCACGTAGTACACCAGGCTCAATGAAGCAAGATGCCTTTCTGCTAGTTAGCAGCTCTCCAAAGAAAGCTGAACCCAGTTATCTTCTATAGCACCTGCAATAAAGGAATGACAGGTGAATACAAGCATTTTGGGCAGATACCTTCTGCTATGTTTTTTACCTACAAACAAACCATAATGTTGAAGACATTTAAGGCCACAATATTTTTACAAGGGGAAAGATTGCTTGTTTGCAGCTGCAGGAAGATTTCTAGGGTATTATATAAGTAGAAGTTGTCTGTTCAAAAGCCTGAGTTGATACTCCAGAAACACTCCTGCTACAAAGCAACTGCATGGATCCCAGTATCTTTCCCTTAAAGTCAAGAGCTCAGAGCTTATTTATCTGTTCCAAAGATTTGTGTTCCACCTAGAATCAGCAGATTTTGAGAGGTTCCAAGATGGGTACTTTGGCATAAACAACTTGCAGTGACATCTTTGAGAAGTCATCAAATGGTAGTACATGAAACTAAACCCCATACTCCCCAACAGACGCCATGTCCATTCATGCCAATATTTTCCTGTACAATTGTATAAACAATATCATAACAATAATAAAAAGTGAGATATCCATTCATAACAATTTATAGCTGTCTTCCAAGTTCTTCATAGCACTCATTTCTCTGAATTTGTTGATCATGGAGGAATTCAGGGATGACAACACTGCAGAGACAGAATCATGTCATTCAGCGACATAACATTCAAAATTTTTTCTTCAGGTGAGGTGGACAGAAAATTGATAGTAATTCCATTCCAAAATTTCTATTTTATTACATACTTATGAAGAGAGCCTCATATCAATCTTTACCTCTGCCCCTCCAGTCCAGTTTAGACCACAGATTGATCCCAACCAGCAACTTAGCACTCACCATCTACTCACTCACTTTACCTCCTCTAAAGAGCATGGATGAACAGGAACAAATGAATGAGTTGGCTTTTGATTTCACAAGAGGTAAATCAATTTGGGTTTTGAAGTCAAAATCATTCTCTACCTCAATTTTGTTTGTGTGTAGGTTGATTTCCACAAGCATCTAAAGAAGAATATGTCTTAGGTTCCTCAAGTAGTAGCTTCTATTCCCCAATTCTTTCTGATCTTTGGAGAGAAACGGACCTCTCCACAGAGTGTCTGAAAAACGTAGGTAAGACCTAGATACTGCCACACAGGAGTCCAGAGGCATTGTACAGACCCCCTTTTTCTCTCCTCTGACCATGACTCAAGCAAGGCCCCTTAGTTAGGTAACTAAGTACAGATTCTAATCAAAATTGTGTGGGTACTCCCTTTCCTCCACCTTTCATTTTAACCTGATCAAACCCTTTGGCTGCTCTGTATTCCCATCTGGGATGTTTTTTGTCAGAACTTATTTGAAAAACTGTCCCTGAAGCACAAGACATGTCATCAGTCTCTTCTGGAATTGATTAGCCAAAGCTAAAAATATTACCCACAATCACACTGTGATATTGCTCAGTATCTCTTATACAAACATGTTTACATTGACACTGAGTATTTTGACAATTCCATGTTAGTCCACCAGATTTACAGGCTTGAATCACTCAGCAACATCCAGTTTTAGGAAAGAAATTAGCATCAACAAACAAACTGATATTTTCAAATGTATTAATACTTGTTATTCACTTTAATTAACTTGAAATGAACAGCATGCATTATAGATATTTAAAGTACCAAAAGTCCTGATCATTTGTGTGCAATGACATTGTCCCTCTAAAATTTTACTCCAACCATAAGATTTGCTTTTCTCTCTATTGTTGACTGAAGGGAGACCTAGTCTCAGTAGAGAAAAACTGCCTGCTTTTTGAATTGACTTTGAAGTTAACCATAGCCTGCTTGAAAATAGGTTTACATGCAATATGATCTTAGTTACAGTGAAGTAACTATAGAGATTTTCCACTGCTTCTATCAATATCTACCCATCTATACATACCAATAAAACCAAGATCAGAATCTGGACCCCAAAATCTATTTTTGCAACATCACATTTCTCTCTTTTGAAAACAGTTCTCAGTCCTTCAAAGACTTCAGAGGGAGGACACTCCATAGGCCTCTCCTCTGCATTTCTTTGAAGTACTATAGATGTGATGCTGTTTCCAGGGAAGAGTTTGAACACTAAAAAAGGCACACAACATGCAAGAACCTTTCCATTTGTCCTTTCAAGGTCCATAGAGATATACTGCATAGTTCATTGGAATTTTTTGCATAACAATACCAATGATTTCAAGAAAAGACCCTATAGATTTTCAAGAGGGGAAACAAATAGGTTTGGTTTAGACTTTGTTTGTATAAAAGTTATCAAAACTATCAAAGTCTTGAGTCTTATTTACAATTGATTGATCTTTTCAGTTTGAAATTTTTTCCACGTATTTCCATACGTATTTTTATTATTTTTCAAATATATAAACATATTTTGAGCTTACATAAAAATAACAATACAATTTGTGAAACAACTTCTTAAAAATATCTCCTGAAAAAGCCAAGCTTTTCCTCTTGCCACGGACTACAGCTGACCTACCATTGTACCCCCAAAGTGAAATCACTAACCAAGAGGAAAAATCGTAAGTGGCATCTCATCTACCACTAGACATGCAGTTTAGACTTCTGCACACGTTGTTGGTGTAGGGCAGAATTAATTTCCAGGTTTACATGTTGTGCATTAAATCTGGATATTTGCCACTCCATAGCAGCACCCAGTGAAAACATCTGGGCCATCCCTGTACTGTAGCATGTGTCCTAAATAATAGTCCTGAACACAGGTTTGATTTCTTCCCTTGGCTGATGTTTCTGTGTTCCTCTTGACACTAGGAGCCAGAAGGGATTGCCATTTGGAGGTCTGGTACAGAGAAGAGAGTTTCTTCAGACAGAATAATCTACAAATGGCTAATTTTTCTATTGGCATTCCTATTAAAAAGTTGTATGATTTGTTTATGCCAAGGACAAATGAATGGCTTTCTCCAAATCATGTTGGCATGCCAGGACACAAGTTTGATGTTCAGACTCTTCAAAAATACACAATATGGAATTTGTTTTGAAAACCAATTTGTCACAATAAATGACAACATCTACCTCCCAGAGAAAATCTGGGACTCTCTGGACAAAGAAATTCCAAATACATTAATTCACAAATCATTATCTTAAAATTTTGAGGTTTTGTTTTGATCTGGTGCAGAAAAAACAGCTAAGGGTATACCTATATTTATCAGACCCTTAAAACTTTGTAAAATGCACATTAATAAATTATCCTGGAGATCAAATATTCAGCAGTATTAAGGAATACTTTGAAAAAGCTTAAAAGCTATGGCATAATAAAAGCTTTGGAATACTACATGCAGAAGATTAACATTGCTCTAAGGGGTTTTTTCCTCCAAATTCTTTGTGTATGACACATGAAAATTAATGCACAATCCGCACTGAGTCTATGAGCAAGCACAGATGCACAAGACAATGGACACCACAGAGGAATATCTTCTACCAAGACTCAGTGACAGTTTCTTGGTATGACAGCCTGCCAATAAAGCATCTGTTGTTTGGCTTGCAGAGACATGTTTTTGTGAGTCCTCTAGAAAAGAAAAAGGAAACACTTTCAGTTCCTCTTCTTCTTCAGAAACAACTCACACTTCCAGAAGTGTCACAGGGCATATTCCACAATATATTCCCAATAATGGACATCACTGAATTGGTCATTTCAGGTTACCATACAAAAATGAAGAAATCCTTTCTTTTCCAGTAAACCGCATAGAGGCTTTAGGAATTCCTTCTTTACTTTTGTGCTATGTGTGGGTAATGAGCTGTAAAGCGATTGTCAAAAGATCCTTTGTCTTTCTTCAGTAACCAAGATAAAAAACGATGCCAGACTTGCAAATGACTGTTAAAATTTCAGTACACAGGTATGTGATGAGTTGACCTCAGCTGTCTGTCAGGTACCAACCAAGCTGCTCTATCAGTCCCCCTTCTCAACAAGATGAGAGAAGAAAATGGGCTGAGGTAAGGACAGGGAGACAACACTCACTGCCACACTCAATGCAGGCTTGACTTGGGGAAATTAATTTAATTTATTACCAATCAAATCAGAGCAGTATAATGAGAACCAAGAATGAATCTAAAAAAGCTTCCCCCTTTCCTGTTGTTTCTTTCCAGGCTCAACTTCATTCTTATATTTTTCCACCTCCTTCTCTTCCCAAGTGGCACAAGGGAATAGGAAATGTGAGCTGTGATCAGTTCATAACGCTTTGTCTCTACCACTTTTTTCTTCTCCTGCTCTAGTGTAGGGTCCCACCCACAGGAGACAGTTCTTTTTGAACTTCAACACAAGTCCTTCCCAGAGTGCAGTTCTTCACAAACTGCTTCAGTGTGGGTCCTTTCCATAGGGTGTAATCCTCCTGGAACAGACTGCTCCAGTGTGATTCATTCGTGGGGCCACAAATCCTGCCAGCAAATCTGCTCCATCATGGGTTTCTCTCCACAGTGCCACAGGTCCTGCCAGGAGATTGCTACAGCACGAGTTTCCCATGGAGTCACAGCATCCTTCAGGGTACATACATCTGCTCTGGTGTGGAGTCCTCCATGGGCTGAAGGTGGATCTCTGCTCCCCCATGAAGTTCCATGAAGCTGCAAGGGGACAGCCCACCTCACCATGGTTTTCACCAGAGGCTGCAGGGGAGTCTCTGCTCAGAATCCCCTCCCTCCTTCTGCATTTACCTTGGTGTCTGCAGGGCTGCTTCTCTTATATAATCTCAGTCCTCTCTCCTGGTTTCTGTGCAACATTTTTTGCTCCTTCTCAAACATGTTATCCCAGAGACATTACCATTGTTGCTGCTGAGCCAAGCTTTGGCCAGTGGTGGTCCATCTTGGAGCCAGATGGAACTGACTCCATCCAACATGGGGGAAGTTTTTGGAATCTTCTCACAGAAGCCACCCCAATAGTCTCCCTGCTATCAAAACCTTGCCACATAAATCAAATACACAGTAGTAGCACAAACATTTCTAAGTTAAAAGTAAGCAAAACAGGGTTTTCTCATGCCAAGAACTCAGTGTAGATCTAGGCAACTCTTAGAATACCCACGTATTCATTTTTTTTAGATCTGGATAGTGGCATCTCTACACACATTTTGTTTGTTTTTCCTGTTTGCTGATTGATCCTCTTCCAATTGAAGTTCAAATCTCTACTCAGTTCTATTTTTTCTTGGAACAACCTAGACTTACTGAAACATTACTAACCTGAGATGTTTACTTGCCTACTTGGTTTAAAAAGATGTTTGGGGAATGGCTTCTTTGGTCACATTCTTGATCATGACACCTTCTCTGAAAAGGAAATCCTGAAACTTCTCTAGCTATTGGCTTCACTAGTAACTTCGACATGTCTTGTACTAGGAAGTGTTCAAGGTTTACTGCCTCTTCCAGGACCATTCTGTCTGATAATGACTCTTTTCCAACTTCCCACAATCATCTGTTGTTCAAAACACTGTAGTTATGAGAGAGTTACACCTACCTGGTTCAGAATTGCAGTGGCAAGGGGACAAGGAGAGGAAGTTTACTCTAAATAATGGTAGGCCAATAAACTCCAGTCAGGTCATGTCTTTCCTGTCCTCACTCCCCTACAACCTGTACTTGGTTTTTACAGCACTCAGTGAGAACCTAAAAATGGATTTTTCAGGAGTTTTGTTGTTGTTTTGGGGGTGAGCTTTTTCCCCCATTGGTGATGGAAAATTTTTTTCAGTGACTCTAGTAAACCTGGGACTGAGTTCCGCACTAATGGTAATGACTTCTTTCACCTGAAAAGTGCCAGGTACTCAAAGATTAGTACGACAATTTGAAGATGTGGCCAGATATTAGTACCAATTAATATTTAGAGTACTCTGCAAAGTCTGAGATGCATCGTGTGTAACAAGTAGAACTATTCGGAGCAACAAAGAGCTGCGGAAGAACATGTGAATGTCTATGTGCTTGATGGAAAATCTGTCCCGTTTAAGTCATTGACAAAACCCTAATTGGTTTCCATGGGGCCTAGTATTCACTCTAAGGTTTCTCCTTTAAAGCAAATTTAATGAAGAGAATATCAGTTCAGCAACAGTTGGAGCAGTACTGTGGCTTTAACATCAAAGCTCAGTCAGCGTCATTCTCCCTGTCCTCCAAGTTGGGTTCTTTCTCTCATACTTTCTTTCTCTCCTTCAGGGAACATTGACAGCTTTCTTGTCTGTCCTCCACTGGGAACAGGAAGCATAAATTATTTCTTCATTCTTACTTTATCTTTCCTTATATCTCCCTCTATTGTTCTCTGAGGAGTTTTAAGTCATTTAATTTCTCTATGCCCAGGTGCACCAAGCAAATGGTGTACCTTTCAACTGTGTTTCATCCATCCATATAACTCTCATTAAGCATCATCCTTCTGATTAGCTATATTCATTAAGTTTGGCTCTCACCCATGTGGAAAAGTTTGTCATCTGTTTTCTGTATTTTATATAGTCTACTAACACTTTCCCAGAGCATATTTCTGGAGTCCATTTTTCTTGGTTTGCTTTGTACTCTACAAAGTTAATTGAATTTCATCAGCAGGTTTCTTTCTATCATAAAAGTGTTTAACTCATCCCAATCCATCTCAGGCATGTGATTATCTTAGCAGCATAAGCTCACACAAGATTTCTTTACACTGGATTTCAGTTATACCAGAGGGAGGTCAAAAGGGATTACATGTGCTGTTCTTTCTTGAGAGAGACAATTCCTCTCAAGTAAGGGTGGTACACTGCATTGAAAAGTGAATTCTGTCACAAAGCTTCATCAGAAGACCTGCCAAAAAAATTGTCAAAACAGAAAAATGGATAGCCTTAAATGCATAGTTTCTGTAGAAGGAGAGCATCTGTGTTAGATAAATAGTACTTTGTTACACAATTATTACTATTTTTAATTGGTTCTTTCTCTGAATCCTTAGACTATTTTAGTAATACATTCACGTGTTATTTTGTCAGATTTTTCCACAATGTAAGATAAACTCCAGTTTTCTTTCCATTCCCTTTTCCTATGCACCAATATAGCATATTTTCTCTGAAAATCTAACATTTATAATGCTATGTTTCAATCTTGTTTTAAACTATAAGAAATCATGGCTATTCCTGTCAGCTTCTGAATTTACGTCTGTTAACATCCTAGCTGATTTCAACAGCAAACGAGGTCTTAAAAGAGAATCATTCTAGCTACAGTCACCATAAAACCAAATGAAAACAAGAAGGAAGGTGAGAAAAGTTTAACCAATTTTTTTTGTGCATAGATCAAACAATACCAAAAGCCTCTTCCAACACAAATCTGAAAAAAAAGACCCTAACATAAAACTCTTGGAAGAAGATTAATGACATGATGCTGTACACGTCTGAAATACAATAGGAAATTCATGCCGGTTAGGGCTTTTCTTTCAGACAATTCAATTTAAGCATATTAACTCAATAGAATTTGAGTTAAACTGTCAGATGGAGGTAAACTCCAAGTACGACTCTTCCCATTCTAAAGAAAGATGGGCTACAAGCTTACATCTAATCTCAGAAGGTGTTAAATTAACCTTGCTGATGGAAACATGAAACTGATTAATAACTTTGTGTTTAAAATACACCACTAAACACTGTCGTGTAAGAGCTTTCAGTATGAAAGCTCTAAGTTGTTCACCTGCTTTGAACTCAGGGCAAATGAGGCAAAGTCTATATCAGTAAAGGGACTCTGCCTTCATTACTCACACTGTCCAATACCTACTTTTCAGGGGCAACAGCTGTGTACCAGCCAACACAGAATCTAGTTGTACCATGTTAATTAGAAGAAAACTACAAAACCATGCAATAGTACGTCAAGACAGTTGTGGATATTGAAATGAAATCTATTATTGAAAAATGCACTACTATACGGAAAAAAAAAAAAAGCCTAAATATGTAGGCTTGGGTTCCAGCTCTTTCTGCTAAAGAATGACTATGCTCTATGATAGGAATTTCTTTTCCTCACATTACATAATATCTCAACAATATTGGCAACAGATACCTGCAGGCAGTGCTGTCTCAAAAGTGACCTAGGTATCTGTCTTTTCAAAAATATACCTCATTTCTAGGCATAGATACATGGAAATGCCTGAGACCAATATTTAGCTTTTCTTGCTAATGCCTGGATTCAGGTATTAGTTTAGGTGTCTAAATCTAGATACAGATATGTGCACTGAATAAGCTGCTTTAACGGCCAACAGAGGGCTGGGACTGAAGACAGCTGCCTTCACAGGAGCAGCTGGTGCCACTGAGCCACCCTGCCTCCCTAGCACACCCACCAGAAGAGCAGGAGGCCCCAGAAGACCCAATCTCATAAGTATGAAGCCAATCTCATAAGTATGTCTTTGGTATCCTTGATGTCTCCAGTTACTCAAGTGTGGGCAATTAAATATCTGCTCAATACAGGCAAAGGACTTAGAAAAGCTTTCCAACTTACCAGCTGTAGCTATTAACTGCATAGTTCAGACTCCATGCCCTGCACAGTGCTAGGGGCTTCACTCAGGGACTGAGTTGCCCAACCATATGCTCCTAGAGCCATTCAGTTGTTCTGGGCTGTCTGACACCTCTGCATGACACTAAAAGAGATGATACAGGACCTACAGAAAAGCTTTGTCCTCTACACCACTAGTTAAGTACCTGGTTAGACTCCTCTGGGAACTTTTCAGTGGGGAGTGAATGAGGTCCCCCCAGTGCATTTATTTTATTCTGCTGATTTTGTTGGGGTAAATACTCATAGCATGAAAAGACATGAGAAGATGTAGAAAGCAAATGATGTACTGACTGGATTAATCAGACACTGAGACCCACTTAATGACTGTACTTTGCCATCCCTACTGAAACTGAGGTTTCCCTTGACCAGTGTTGTAATGCTAAAATCCAGCGTTTAATGAGTTCTTGTCTGTGATACAACTGATACCAACGAAGAATATCAGGTTCCCAACGTTATGAGCAAGAAAAAAATCAGCAGCCCTTGTAACATCTATAATGAAAGAAACCCAGTTAAATTATTTTGATAGCTCAAGCAAGAATGTTGTTTTTACCAAGCTGAATTAAATTCAGTGTTTACTTGCTTGAATTGAGAAATTATAAATCATTGCTTTGGAAACCATCCCAGATAGCAATAGGTTATGAGCATTAAAAGAGGATTAGATTATAAACTCTTTCTAAAAACTAAATATTCTCTTTCTGTATGGAAAATTCCAGTTAGCAGAGTCTAAAATATTTTGAATTTCATATGACTTAACCAAAATTACAGTAAGCTAACAACCTCTGCACCATTCATAACCTTCCTTGCAAGTGACCAATTTTGTAGGCATTTGTCCAAGTGGATATTCATCCTGGAGTATAAATTGAAACAGATGTCAGTGAACAAATACAATTTTATTTTCTAGCATGTTCCCAGCAGTAAGCTTGAGAAAACACAATTCCAAAATCAGAAGCATGGTATCTGCTGGTACAGGTGTTCTGAGAGTCTATTCATACTGTCCTGATTGAGCTAAAATCACTTAATCTTTCACTAGCAGACACAAATATGAGTAATGCCTCTGAGATCGACAAGGGGAAGAGTTAATATAAAAGTCAGATAACAAAGAGCAAGGCACCACCTTGAGTAAAAAATCAAGTTGCATCTTTCTTGACTTCAAAATGAATCCATCAAGGAAGTAATAATATAGTTCCCAAGAGCAACATGCAAATCAGGGAATTAATCTCTAGCAAAATGTTTTATGTTATGGAAACCCACAAATAGATTTGATTCAGTGACAGTAAATCAAACATGGTGGGTAGTTCTGTTTGACTGATGAGTATACATGCCACTGGCAGCCGGGCTATGACATATACAGGATCACAATAAAATACTTTCACTGGCAGTTCAGCAGCTATTGCTCCGTGAATAAAGGAATATAGAATGCTTCAGGCAAAAATGCAATCCAGCTAATAAGAATATATTTTTCTTTTCTGCAGCTTTTTGCATACTACTCTTTTCTGCTGATTGGGGAATGAGCAGCTTATAAAGATGTATAAAGAAAAGAATATTAAAATCTGTCTACAAGTTTTTGTGCAGTTATTGTTTTGAGCTATTAGTGATTTTCTGCAGCTAATGCATATCTGCATTATCTGCAACTCTTCTTTCTCGTCCACACTCTGCTCTCAAACCCTACTGTGTCTGACTCCTACCTTCCCACTCCCTACTAAAACAATGGTTAAGTTAGAAAGGGGCTGCCATCAGTGATATCTACTGTCAATGGAGAAAGAGAGGCAATTTCCAGGGACATTCAAAAGAAGATGGAGTTGCTCTGAACAACACCCTGGTGTAGTTTGTGTCTTTCCATGTGGGGAGCCTAGGGAGACTGAGGCCAGGTTATTCCACACCAATTGCTCACCAGCACTGAGCTCTCCCAGCTACCAGACTCCTTCAGCACATGCCAGAATTCAGAACTAACCAACAGAAGTATCCATGCCACTAAAGCCACAACAACAGCTACAGCAGAGTCTACCAGTGTCTGCATGGATTGAGGAGTGCCTTGGATATACTTTGGAAAGTATAACTTTAGACCTTTCGACCTGAGGTAACTGTAGACCTCACAGCTGAACTCTGCACAATTTTGCCAGTGGCTGAGAGATAAAGAGGGGTTTACTACCAGGAGAGGAGTGCAGGAAGGAGGCAAAAAGGAGCACCTGGGCTGTAGACAAGTAGATGCTGGCACTCCAGGCCAAAAAGTGGTCTTTTATCATAAGGAGAAAGAACTTTGACAAAACAGGAGATGTTAGATTTATACACATTTTAGTTACTCCACTTGAAAAATTAGAAGAAAAAATTGAAAGTATCAGTAATAAGCACTCTGAGCTTTTAAGGAGTTTGATAGAACTGAGGCTAGAGAAGGTAGACAAGTCAAAACCCCACCACCGTCTAGGTAAACCTAGGGTCCAGAGCAGTGAAAAAGAGCATCGGACCTAGTCATCTGGTCATTAGTCATAGGAGTCATACCCAGTCTGTGCTGGCTCCCACTCAGCTTTCTCAACATCAGTGTTATGGTTACAGATGAGCACCTGTGAGCTTTCAGAGATATAGTAGGGGCTGTTTCCTATGGCAGGGATCAGGCTACTTGGCTTCCCAAGATACACTATTGTGTCCCTCCAGAGCTGATGATGCTGCCAAGTCCAGCAAAACTACCAGTATGGCAACCAGTTAGGATGTTTATTCACTATTGTTTCAAAGGTTCTGTTCTTCATCTCCAGTTTAGGCTTGATGTTAACAAGCAGATTAACCAATGTACCTGAGGATTCTGTTTCTCCTTAGTATCATAACTCCTAACCAGCTCACTTTGCCGTTCCCAAGAGCTCAGAACAGAGATATATTGGGATTACCTGGCGAGATATTGGCAGCTGGGGGGCTGCCTGGGAGTTGCCTCTGTGAGAAGAAACCAGAGACTAACTGTGACTTTACTGTCTCTGCCAGGGATCTTAGGTACACAAGAGTTTGGAGGTAAAAGCTATAAGAACTTGCTAGGCATAGCATGTTTTTGAGCTTTTGAGCACGTAGGCACTGCTGTAAAAGCACCAGGCAAATCTTTCTTCCTTTGGGCACCAGCTGTGGGTGCTAATGTGAGCTGAAGGTAAGCAGCACAAATGCCTCCCTGACATAGTTGTCAGTTCAGTGAGCAAGCACTTGAAGTACAACTGTAGTGTGATCCAGCTGAAGAACAGTGCCTTGTCCCTCCCACACTGCAGGAGCACAGGAGAAAGAGGAGGAATAATCTGCATGTTGGGTGAAGGCTGGTTAGATCCACGTGTCCAGGCTGCCCTGGGGAGGAAACAATCCATTGTAGGACAGCAGATACAGATCCAGAGCGAGAACAGAAAATTAAAACCTACTCTTTTTTTCCAACCACTATTAGCAAAGCTTCTTCTTCTGTAGAAGTGCCAATGCAGGAGATCATTACTGGATGAGCCATGTACATTTTCTAGTTGTATCCAACTATTCATAGCCTTCTCCAGCTCCTAAGGAGACTGTTGTTACAATCATGTAGCTGCCATAATTGTGAGCCTTTATCTTTCCTCTAATAAATGCACTACCAAGAGCAACCAGCAGCACTACTCCACCTCCCATCTGCATCTGTCCACACAAGAGCTGCAGTGCCTGGGGTGGCTGGTGAACAGCCTCATGCATCTGTTCCTGGCAGCTCACTAACCTGCCAGGCAATTGCAGGAACGATACTCCCTGGGCTACATTTCAGCCTGCACCCTTGCCCACAGCCATGAGAGAGCATGCACAGTAGCTGAACCTGGTTTTGAGGGTGTCTTTACTACAGCTACAACAGAAACTGGACAGAGCCAATCAGTCTTGTGGTTGTGGATGTCTTTTGCTTGTGGGGATAAATATGTGATTTTATTATAGCTACCATTCTTTTCCCTGCCGGGTTTATATGGGAACATAAGGACAGATGTACTGGGCTGAGTTAGCTCTATAAACCAAACAACTTCTGCCTCACAGTGACCAGTCACACCATCCTTTGATGTATCTGCTCTTCTAGTGTTGCTTGTTCTGTTATATTTTTGTACAGGGTTTTTTCCCCTCTTCTGCTCTCTCTTTCAAATATCCATGATGGTGAAGGAACAACAGAAAACCCTCCGAAGTGATGCATTTCATAAAATCTGAGAAAGTTGTTGAAAAATGGTGTGGAAATTTCAGAACTTAGTGTCACAAAGTGTTCCTCTGTTGCTAGATAACTGTCTTTCATACTGTCATAAAGGCTAAGTTTATATCACTTTGTGCTTGTTGTCTCTGTGTGAAGACTAATAGATCTTATGGATCATCGTAAAAGTCCAACAGGCAGATTATAAAAGTCCTGTGTAATGTTTAGTGAGTAACCAAGGGTCAAGTTTAAAAGCTGAGACAATTTTTTTTATTAAATAAATCCACAAAGGTTCTGTTCAGTTTGAGTTCTACTGAGGCTTCTGGAAAGATTTAATTCATATTTGATCTGTTCAAATGGTCACCAAAGGATTTGCCTGATTTAATCTTATTTGAGAAGTAATGCTAACACTGTTTCTATAACCTGCATCATTGTATAAAAACTGAAATTACATGAAATGCAAGTGGTCAGTAGATTTACAACATTTCAAAAGTATCATTTAATGATAGTGATATTTTATTTCTACCTGCATGCATTTTTTTTGCTTTTTGAGGGTATTTATTAACATGATCTATTGCCAAACATCCACTGTCTTGCGAAAAAAATTACCTAGGGCTAGAACCTTGTGATATTGGCATCTGTAATGGTTCTCCTCTTCATAACTATTAGTCCTGACAACATCATGTTGATGTTTCTTAGAATTTCTCTAATTCTCATCATAATTCTGTTTCTTTCCTCACTAAAACAAAAATTTCACTTTTTCTCTTGGAATATTTTAGAATTTTCTACCACATTCATTTCCAAAAGAGTATACCTTTTTTCCCAAAATGGAAACTATAATTCATTTTATAGGTTCAGTGAACTTACTAACTCATCAGTCTAGAAAGTGGACTTCTTCACCTGTAAAAGAAATAATTTTTGTATGCAAAAATTCCAGATTTCTCAAATCCAGATTTTTCTCAAATATGCACATTTCTTACCTATGCATAGCTGGAGAATACAAAAAAGTAAAGTCTTGCTACATTGGCAAACAGTTAAATTTTTTCCACTGAAGATGCAGTCAATGAGGTAATGATTTTAACCATAAGAGCAAGGGGTAGGCATTTCTTACATGCTTTTTTTCCTGCATGCATAGAAAAAATCTGTAGACCACAGAAAATCACTGATTTGGCTCCACAGAAAAGCTTGCTGTCAAGTCTTTGTCCCTAGTGTAAGTCATGACTTGAGATATATAGGTTTCTCAGACATAGTTTCCTCTAAGAACAAAGTATTACCTTGATTTTTGGTTGTCGTCTTTGTTTTGTTTTGTTTTTCTGCTTCTTAACCATTGATTCTTTTATGACATGAAAGGTAGAATATCTCAGTTATGGGTCAGCATCATATTACTCTGACATCATAGTCCTTGTCTAACTTGGATGAGCTTAAAAATATCTGTGAAATGGTATGCAATTTGTCACTATCAAAATAAATTCTGAAACAATGTTGAAGTAACATCTGAATTCCACATTCATCAGTGACACTGTTAATTTGAACTCATTTGTTTATTACTTAAATGTTATCTAAGCCTAAAAACAGTTACCTGTCTTTGCAGTCAGCTGAAGGGCGTTTTTGAGTGTTTGAAGGAAGATGAGTACTGGTCCTAATTTGAAATAACATAAATGTGTCTCTCCTAATGGTGTGTGACAGATTGACTTCCTAAATAACTATTTATTTTGAATACACTGAGATCAGGAAAGACATAAGCACTTCAGGAAAAAGAAGAAAGGGGAAAAGAGAAACTAAGTATGGAAGTACAAATGCAAAGCCTCAGTTCCTAGTTAGTACTCACTGAGATTTAGAACAATACAATAAATCTGTCAGGAAAGAACTTTTGAAGGTCATCTGGTCTAATCCCCTGCTCACAAAAAGGACAACTTATAGCAGGTTTGCTCAGGTAGTGTCCAGTCAAGTTTTGAACATCTCCAAAGATGGAGATCTCATAACTTCTGGAGCACCTGTCCCCTGTTCGACCACCCTTACTGTGAATGAGGGAGACTTTTTTTTCCTGGTATCTAATCAGAATTTCTAATGCTGCAAGCTGTGTCTACTGTTTTTATTGAGTTTACATGGTCAGGTTTTGGTAGTGGGGGGGCTCCTGGGGTGGCTTCTGAGAGAAGATGCCAGAATCTTCCCCTGTGTTGGATGGAGTCAAAGCCAGCTTGCTCCAAGACAGATCCAATGCTGGCCAAGGCTGAGCCCATCAGCAAGAGTGGTAGCAATGCTGGGATATTGTATTTAAGAAGGGGGAAAACCTACTGCACAACAACCATTACAGTCAGAGAGAGAAGTGAGGAAATATGAAAAATTAATCTTGCCCTTCATATCTTTTGCGAGTTTAAATGATAGTTGAGCTTTATCCCTCCTGACTCCATTCCTATATGCCTGGCCAAGGGCACTTTATCAGCTACTGTATCCCTTTCACTTTCTGAAAACTTCTTCTTTATGCTTGAACTCAGCCATCCTTGCCTTCTGCCCTAGACCTTTGATAGCCTGCACATGAGGGTGTACCCTACTTGCGTTCTGAGGAGGCAGACCTTGATCAGCCAGCTGCCTTGACCCTCCTTGACATCAGGGAACCCTCTTGTGTGATCCCACCCACGAATTTCCAGCATGACTGTGCACAGACATCTGATTCTTCCTGCTTATTCCCTAAGCTGCATGTGTAGAGGAGCATCAGACGGGTTCTCTGTTGTTCTTCCATCAAATTAAGTGTGAGAACTTCCCTGTCGTGCCATGCCCAGGGTGTTTCCTCACTTCACCCCAGGCATTGATCACCATCCCTGAAAAACCTGGATCAGTCTTCCTTACTGGATCAACAAGCCAGATGGAAATGGTGCTACTATCTCCACTTTGGCAGACGAGGCCCTGTCTGTTTTTAGGAGAAAAGAAAGAAGAAGGGGTTGATTTAGAAGGCAGAATATATAAGGGAAAGTAGATCTTTTTTAGCTAATCTGGTAGAGGATGCTAAAGCCTGAAAACTTTTATCTCTGACTCAGGTTCTAGTTTGAATCAACATTCTAGAAGTCAGAAGCTGATGGAAGCAATGCATTGATTAGAAAGGGAAAGAAAAAGGCAAAACCCACTATCTTTGAGGGTTTTTACCTGTGGAGAATTTCTTCCTGTCAAGTCCAAAACTAAAGAATTTGTGTAAAATTTGAGTTCTCTGTTTGTCTTATAACTGTTATTCCCTGGAAATAAGTCAGGGGGGTAGTCAGGGGGGTAGAAGGTGAACAATTGCAAGATTTGGGCTAGGCCTAAAACTTTTGATTTCCACTCAGAAATGCTTGATTTCAAACTGATGCCTGGGATCACTTGGGACAAGCTTGAGAGAGATTTCTGGTAGAGAAAATTCTAAAGAAAAGAACCTAAACTGATTCCAGACAAGCATATTTATCATTAGCAAAGGCAAAACATCATTAGCATGTCTGTTAGCAAGAATAATAAGTTTAACACTCTTTAGAGATTTAAAGATTAGAGCAACATATTGGCTTGTCTGCCTAATCCCTTTTTCCTTGTAGTTATAATTGGGCATATGGTGCTGCCAGGCCTTGCCCTGTATGGATAAATGTTTCCTACTGTTAATGGCTACCAAGGTGTTCTTGCTTCACTGATCCTTTTCATTTCTACGAAAATATTCTGTACAGGGAGAAGAACCAGTCAAGCAAGTTAAAGAAAAGGCAAATTTCCTCAAGCTTCACAGCAAATGCTGATCAGTGGGCCATTCCTCTTCCTTTTGAATTTTAGCAAACCTACAACCTTGCCTTGAAACACATCTCAAATTTGAGAAGAGTATAGCCAGGTCAGAGAGAAGCTTAGAGGTCATGTGAGTTAGATTCTTATAGGCAAGAAAAGAAGAGTGAGCTGAAATGTGTGATGCAGAAGGCACAAATTAACTCAGAATGGTTGATGATATGATTACAATTACACCATAATGGGACAATTTCAGGTTCAAAATTTATTCCCTCTTAAGAAGGAAGCTTTCTTTTAAAATAACGGTTCAAGGAAATCCTCTTGAATTAGGAGACGACTACTGATTGTTCAGCAAGGGACAAAATATACAGAGAAGGGACAGGTTCCAGGACTACATATTCTGCTAATAAGGAGGAGAATTTGTACAGCTAAAAAGATTACACCTAAACTGTACAGAAGGTAAAAACTTTAATATTAAAAACAAACACTGAATTTTGTAATAAAGCAAATTATGCTATGGCAATTTATTTTTCTATTATTGAAACTATTACTTAAGTGGCATACAGTTGTAAATGGTGCATGTCTTATATTGCTGGTGTATATTGACATCTCTATCACTGTAATAGCTTAACAACAGAAATAACCTTCAAGAATTACCAATTTGACTTCAACAGAAGCAGCATAAATGTTGAAGAGGATAACAAGTGTATGGTGATAAAGTCAGCATAAAGAATTAAGTCTTCTAGGGATATCATAGACTATCAGGATGTATCTTTGTTCCCATTGTTGTTTCAGATGCAAAAAAAGAGAGAAATTAAATTTTAGAGAGCAAGAAAACTAGTGAAAATTTAGTTAATATTTGTGAGTTTTATATATGTGGTAAAATTCACAAAGCAGTGTAAGGAGTGTGAAAATTCTACCTACTAAACTAAACCTGGATTTCATTTCAAATTGAAATCACCAGAGGAAGGTGCACCCCCTTCAACCTGCTGATAACTCTCTGCCTCTGATGGTGTTCTTTGCTGCAAGGGTGCATTGGTGGCTTATGTTCATCCTGGTGTACACCAGTTCCTCAAAGTCTTTTACTCCAAAACTGCTTTCCAGCTGGACAGTGCCCAGGCTGTACTGGTACCTGAGGTTGTTCATTCCTCTGGGAAGAACTAGGCATTTCCCCTTGTTGAACTTCATGAAGTTTCCATTGTCCCATTTCTGTAGCCTGTTGAGATTCCTTTGAAGACCTCATCTACTATTTGATCTTTTCAGAGTTGGGCCATCTATAAAAAGAATCTACCTCATAATTGCTTTTTTTCATTGTCTGCTGTCTTGCCTGAGTCCAAGTTTCCCCTTTCTCTAAATCTACCATTTCTTATAAGAGTTGGTAGGATATTTTATTTTCATTTTAGGTCACCCAATATGCCTATGACATTACTGTTTGAACCACATGGTTATATTATTTATGTTCTTGTATATGCTGCTCCTACATTTGTAGTAACAAATCCCCTTTATTTCCACTGTTAGCCCTTCCTTTTTGAACTATCTAATTACATTCACTAA
The DNA here is from genome assembly GCF_003945725.1 of Corapipo altera. NCBI lineage: Eukaryota > Metazoa > Chordata > Aves > Passeriformes > Pipridae > Corapipo > Corapipo altera. The sequence continues at coordinate 12,421,541 of NW_020884872.1, forward strand.
AATCTCAGCATCAGCCTTGAGATGCCTATGTGTAGGAGAAAACCTTTTTCCCGGGTCACAAGTGGAACTCTCAATTTGAAGTTCTCTTGTATCAAAGTGCATACATATAAAACAGTTCTAATGCTAGGTTTCACTTCTTTTGTAGCACTGATGTCCTACTTTTTGTAAAGTGGAGTGGCAAAACCTACAGGAGGTATAAAGTGACTTAGATTATTCAAGACAAGCTGATGAGAAGTAGTAAAGATGGAGCAAAGTTGCTGAGTATCAGTACAGCAGGTTAAATTCAGCTTAGATAAAACACACTAAAGGAGGCTTATGGAAGCAATTGGTACACTCAGCATGAAGGTCTAAATATCACTGTGACCAGCCTAGAGCTGGTAAAAAAAAGACATTTAATGTACTAGGAACAAGTTAATAAGACATGTTATTGCCCTAAGAAAGGTATAGAAATGAATGACCTTGGGTTTTTAACACCATTTTATAGTTGAATGCCAATTTATATATGCATATGACCCGTGCTAGAACACATTTAAGGAACTTCATATTGCATGTCTGTGTACATGTGTTCCTCTAAAAAGTTCTTCAGTCTTAACTGCAAATTCATGGTAACTGTAGCTATGCCTGGCTTGGACTGCCAGAAAAAAATACATTATGCTAGTAAAGCTATAACAGGCTTTCCATGTTGTGTAAAAATTCACCATAGCTGCTTTTTGAGCCTCCTGCTTACTCTTCATTTGATTTGGCTGATAGAGTCTAGTGTTTTGCCAATTAAGAATGCTTAGTTACATAGCTCATTGTTCTTCATTACTGTTGTGTTTGCTTAACATCCATACAAGTGTTTTCTACCAGATCAAGAATATTACGTTTTCTTCAGAGCAAGCAACAGGACATCTTTCTGGTTTTCAACCTTAAGACAACATAATATGACCATAAAAAGGAAATTAATAAATGACAATTATCTTTATAATTTAAAGAGAGTTGAAACCTCTCTTCTCTCATGTTGTTTAATTTTTGTATCTCTTGATACAGTAGACCTTTTGTAGGCAGTATTTGGACCAAAAAACCAACAGGGATTATCCAGACACTGCAGACAGTAGTGGCCTGCCTGCCATTAGTTGTCTCACTATCACTGCTTGATGAAGGCAATAAATTTTATAAAGTTTATGATTCCTAGCAATGTCAGGGATTTGGGAAGTGAATAAATTACCAGACAGAAATATTGAAGTCTTCAATCAGGAGGTACATTTCTCAAATTATTGGGACTCTGTACAGGGGAATGACAGCATTTATGCTCCATTAGTATGTTGTGTTTATGTCTGCATTTAATATACAGCTTTTAAAGACAAATACTATCTTGAGTTTTTGCTGTTTGAAGCAGGCTAGTTTTTACTACTAAGAATAATATTGGCTAAACATCTTACTCAAGTTTAATTTGTTCTCCTTTGCTTTCATTTAGAGGAAATGTTGAAGATGTTACTCAGTAGTTTTACAACCTCATTTCATTTTTCACTGAAAACCTGAACACCAATGCAACTTTGAAATTTTATTTTACTTTACTTCATTTTTTACTCTATTTTATTTTGGTTTGAATATTTTGTTTTATAGCTACATGTATTAGATTCCCGTACTTCTTAGTTAACATTTCCTTGGTGGAAATAATTTGGACCTCATTTCTAGGATTTAGTTACCTGCAGCAGAAGTTAAAAAGCACTGTTTTATCCCAGTGAGACAGCAGGGAGCCCATCAATATTTTCTGTGCTGAATGACTTCCAGAGCTGATGCAGTTCTCTTTCACATGGGTGTAGATCAAGACCAGCTCTGCTGATAGGAATAGATTTATTTTCCAGAAAGGAGATTGAATCATGTGGCATTTTGCACTTAGCTTTTTTCTCCTGATGGCTGTTAAGAAGTACAAAGGTAAGAATGAAATAGCCTGTCATGCACAGAAGCCAACACTGTTTCATATGGCAGCTCTTGATCTGTCCAGGTGCCCAACAAGCCTGACTCCATGGCAAAGGTGCCCCAGGGCTCAAGTTTTGCTTCTAGTCTTGTGGCACATATTTACAGCTCAGATCCTTCTTCCGATGCAGTATGAAGGGAAAACTCCTACTGACTTCAAAGTGACCTTGCAGCAAAGCCAAACTCAACAAGTAATATATATTCCTAGAGTGACTCAACTGGATATGTCTCACTGGAGATTTTTCAATCCTAAACTTTTCAATATCAGGATGAAGTTGCATTTTGAAGAGAACCTAAGCATCTATGCTCTCTATAAGGTCCAGAAGCCCACATCTCACAGACAGTATAACTGTCTACACAAAAGGTTACACCAGTGACCTGCATTCCCATCAGGCCCTGAGGACCCCTCTCCACCTCTCAGCCACACTTCCAGGGCATGTATCTTGCCTGGAGCAGTAGATTAGAGCTTTGAGCTCTAGATTAGACACTTGAAACAACATGGACACATCCAGCAAGCATAGAGAGTATGACATTTGCAGTTCATCAGTGAATAACAGGACATGAAGCTCTGCTTCACTTGATACTGTCACACTTGCAGACTTCCCCTTTTCCTTTCCCTGCTTAAATAGTGATTACATTCACTCTTACAGTCTATTGTGAAAAGTTCAAAGCCAGGCTTAATCTCTGGCTGTCGCCTTATCACCTCAGAAATAGGTGCAAAAAAAAAAAAAAAAAAAGAAAAAAGAAAAAGGGAGTGCGAATGAGACAAAGAAAATTATCAAACTCAGCTTTGTAAACTGCAAAAGTAAGATACTTGATAAAAGCTAGAGAAGTAAGAGGTGACAAATAACATGAGAATAAATTGAAGACACAGTGTTAAATCAAAAAAGTGAAATTCAGGGTATCAGACCTTCAAAAACAGGCTTTCACAGACTAACTTGACAACTTTTCTAGCAAGGACTGATTTTTACTAGAGCAGAGAAATTCAGTAGATATCACCTATGCATGTTTCAACAAAGCATCTGGCATGGAGACCTATAGGAATTAGTTCAGCTGGAGAAGATGGAGAGAAATACAGGATTTATAACAAGTCTATAAAATTACCTGATGAGGAGGTAATAATGTTTATGCTGAAAGCAAACTACTGGTGTTGGATAAAGGTTCACAATCCTGAAGAATCTGCCATTAAGATTGCTTATACTTTTGTTAGATACCTCAGTACAAAAAAGTAGCAATGTGTTAAGAAAGATGGACATGAACATTTTGTGATTTTGTCTGTGCAAAAGAGGATAAGGGCATCTTATCGTGTAATGTGGATTGATTTTAAATTAGGGTATCTGGAATAATGAAAATATATTGAAATTCACTTAAAGACTAATAAAAATAATATCTGCTATAAGCATAAAACTCAAAAGTTGGAAATTATAATGGAGAAGAAATTACTGTATGTTTCATCATGGCCAGGCTTCGCGAACGAAGATTAGGGAAAGGTCTCTACCCACGTTTGACACAACTGTGCTGGTGGCTAAAAAGACCAATACGAGACAGGCATGTCCAGTTGCAATAGGCACAGCAGAAAGACTCCTTAGGTGGTAAATTCTGCAGGGTACGATTCTTTCTGCATTGTCTTTTCTCCTCAAGGGTGATCCTGCGTGCATTCTCAAAGGCATCAACAGCATTGCAAATAGCATGTCTCCAGACCTCCTGACTGGAGGTCAGAATAGACCAGTTATGGTGATCAATATGGCCAAGGCTGAGATGTTGTTTCAGGGAGTCCTTGTATCTTCTCTTCGGGGCTCCTCTCATGCAGCAGCCAGTGGCAAGTTCACCATAAAGCAAGATCTTAGGGAGGCGGTGGTCCTTCATCCTGGAGACGTGCCCTGCCCAACGCAGCTGTGTTCTCAGTAACATGGCCTCAATACCTGTGCCTGCTGCTTGTTCTAGAACAGATGTATTGGTCACATAATCTGACCAGTGGATGTTTAGGATTGTTCGGAGGCAGTGTTGATGGAAGCGTTCTAGGAGATGCAGGTGGTGGCGGTAGATGACCCATGATTCAGATCCATATAAGAGAGTAGACAGCACTATGGCTCTGTAAACACTGATCTTTGTACTTTTCTTTAAATGTTTATTACACCAAACTTTTTTATGAAGCTTTCCGAAGGCATTATATGCCTTTGCTAATCTGTTGTCTATCTCCCCATGAATCTTACCATCCGAGGAGATGAGGCTGCCCAGGTAATTAAACTGCTGGACTGATTTGAGCTCTGATTGGCCAATGGTGATGTGGGGATGATGGGGGACTTCCTGAGGTGCAGGTTGATAGAGAACTTCTGTCTTCTTTAAGCTGACTTCCAGCCCAAAGAGCTCAGCAGCATCTGCAAAGCAGGATGTTAAACGCTGCAGGGCTGCTTCTGTGTGTGCAACAAGGGCGGCGTCATCAGCATAAAGCAGCTCCTGGACAAGATGGTTTAAGGTCTTGGTGGGGGCCTTCAGTCGCCTTAGGTTGAATAGACTGCCATCAGTACAATATCGAATGTAGATACTGTCCTGATCATGGAGGTCTGCCATGGCCCTTTGGAGCATCATGCTGAAAAAGACTGTGAATAGGGTTGGAGAAAGAATGCAACCTTGTTTTACACCAGTAGTTATTAGAAAGGGCTCAGAAAGCACATTGCCATATGTGATTTGGCCATGCTGATCCTCATGGAATGAGTTGATCATTTTAAGGAACTTGGGGGGACATCCTAAGCGTTCCAGAATCTGCCATAGACCTTTCCTTCTCACAGTATCGAAAGCCTTGGTGAGGCAAACAAAGGTTACATAGAGACCTTTGTTCTGTTCCCTACACTTCTCTTGCAGTTGTCTGAGAACAAATACCATGTCTGTGGCACTCCTGTTGACTCTGAAACGACATTGGCTTTCAGGTAGAATTCCTTCTGCTACAGTGGGTATTAGTCTGTTCAAGAGTATTCTTGCCAGGATTTTGCCAGCAATGGAGAGCAGAGTAATACCACGATAATCTGAACAGTCTGATTTAATTCCTTTCTTCTTATAAAGGGTGATGATGACTGCATGTCGAAGGTCTGATGGTAGTTCGCCTATGTCACTCATGGTCCTAACCAATGAATCCTAATTGGAATAAATGTAGGAGAAAGGCACTCTGTTCCCCTGACCATGCCAGTCATTATCACATGAAGGGAGAATAAACTAGACTAGCTTACTAGCAAAATGGAGGGGATGTAACTGTTCCCTACAAACATTTGGATAGTTCCTGGAAAAGCATACTTCTTAACAATTGTGAAATGTCTTTGAGTAGGTAAATCCTTGAATGGAACTTAAATATCTTCTGCCTTCTGTATTCAGCTGTTTCTTTTGCAGAGACCACGTCTGGCTTCAAAACTCACAAACTTCACTCTCTGCCAAAGAGAGCAGTGTTTGCCTACAATCCAAAAGGAGAGCTATATATAGTTAATAGTATGAGTCCCACAGCACTCTGAACTTAGGTACACTTTTGTTCAACAAATTGTAACACCTGAACACTGTCATCCTTATGTTGGCCTCTCATCAGGTTAAGCAATATGTCTGAGCTAATGTTAGGCTGTCATTTTACTATATACCAAATAGACTCCATCTGTTCCTTCAGAGGCTGTGATCAGTAGTTATCCCTGGCAATTGAGAAATTCTGTTCCTACAGTGGTGCTTTTGGCATTAGCCCCTTTCCAGTACACCTGTCAAACCATATTTTGAACAAGAAAGCATAGTCGAAAATTGAGGTGCATGGCTGTCTGCCGACTGTAGCAAGTGTTATTTGCAACAAAATGCAAAGTTCAAAAGGGCACAATTTTTTTAAAGACAGTTATGTTAGGTAATACAGAGACAGTAGTAGGAAAACAGTAGGAACAAAAGTAGTTCAACAACTGAATAGGATTTTAAAAAATTTGGTTTTTAGGACTGTTTCTTTTCATTCTCTCTTTCACTTTGATCAGGAACTTTAGTCTCACCCTCGAGAGGTCATCAGTATAAAGAACTAATATTTGAGAGAACGAAGCCTTATTTTCTCTAGATATGTGTTCTGATACTTCTTATTTTCCAGATTTCCCTTTATATGAAAGGTCTAATTTGGACCAAGAAAACAGCAGTGCTTAAAAAGGGACAGGGATAACTGCCTAACTGAGAACTAAGACTTCCTCTTAAAATATTTCATATGCTGGGCTTCTTGTAATTTGGATTCAAGTTTCTTATCAAAAAGTCCTTTCTATGCCTCCAGTGAGTTTGAATATCCAAATCTAAACTCTCTCTCTCTGACATTTTCCATGAGTTTACTCTCCAGCTATTCACTGTTTTTACTTCACGCAACTCGAAACTGTTAGTGGCTAAGGATTTAATTTTTAGTTTATGCTGATTTAGTTGAGAAAATACACTGCCTCAGGATTCTTCCATTTACTTGCAGTTTCCTTTTCTTAGAGTATATTTTATGGATGTTCATGTACCTGTTCATTCACTGCATGTGAACTGGCCATTTACCCCAAAACTGTATATAAAACAAAATATACCCAAAAATAAATATTCATATAAGTAAGTTCCTCTAAAGCACAAGCCTTTGAAAATTTATACCTTTCATTATGCTCTGCAATAAATTTCCAGTTGTATCAAATGTTCGTATAAAGCATAGTCAAGGGCTTTAGTGTTATAAAAATCTGAAGCAACCACCTGGTGCTGAAATTTGGAATATTATTTCCATTATATTATAATTTCATCAGTGACAGTGTTTTCAGTGTTTAATACCAATAAAGCTTTTCACAGTCTGAAGCAAATGTCTTGAATTTTTTCCAGAAAAAAATGTGAAGTTCATTCGTCTGGGAAAGAACTGAGATAATATTTTATATCTAATATGATTAAGTAAATAAGCAGCTGTGATTGCTGTGAATTGTAACATTTTCTTAGGCTTCAGGGTTAGCCCAGTGCAGAGCAGATGGCTGTACTCTGATTTATTAAGGGGGCTTAGATAATTGCAATGGTAAAATAATTTTTTGAGGGGGCTGTTGTGAGGGACTGAGATGTTAATGGCTCAAACATTGTTAAGATCACTGAAGGACTTTGACTACTATGGCAAACTGTGCAAAGAAGCAACTGCCCATCTGCAACCACCAAAGCCCATCCTGCTGAATATGACTCCTGGATTCTGGGAAATTGAGTTAAGCCGCCTAACAGGATCTTGAGATAAGACAAAGGTGGTACTATTGTCCAATTATTTCAGGTCTAAGTAGAGGTATAGGAGGCTGGGGGAGAAGAATGTATCCACAAGGAAAGCCAACTCAGCAGCTGTGATGAAAATCAGTTCTATCTGTGTCAGCAGAGGGGAGGCCATAGCACACAGATTTATTTCTGAGGCCTTTCATCAGAGTGATCCACAGTGATGCATTCCCCTCCCCACCACCGCCTCCAGGGGAGGTGCTTGGGCATTCCCATATATACCTGAACATATACTGACTTAATGAACTTTCCCCACGCCCTAGAGTATCAAGACTGAGACCATCACTTTGACCAACGGACATCAGTCAAGTCTCATAGCTAGATCCATGGGTGGTGATATGTTTCTACTCTTTTCTTTCTTTTTCTTTCTTTTCCCTTATACATTTTCTTAAGTGTTATTGTTATGCTTTCCTATTGTTATATTACTGTAGGTAATAATGACCAAAAGGGCGACATACCTCCTTTCCATTGCATCCGAATAGTTCTAAAATAAACCAAATAAATCCATTGTATTTATAAATATCAATCATTCAATGTCATTTCACTCTAATCAACTCCAAGGGATCTATTAACAAGAACCTGGGTTACCCTTGCCTCTGGGGTGGGTCATAACAGTCATTAATAGGTACCTAGCCTGATGCAAATGTAAGATGGCACTCTTGGATGATTCGTGCCATCTGAAATGCTCAAGTCATTAAAGGATCCAAGAACTCAAACTGCAGGGCTTTGAAATGAGAAAAGAAAAAAATGTCCTGCTATCGGGAAAAAAAAAACATCTTGCCATAACCTTAGTCTCTTTCCTTCACTTCACTGCTGAAGATCTATCTTATATTACAGATCTCTTACATCCATTCACATCCTAGTATCTAGGAACAGTGTGCATTTAGTTTCCTTAACAGTAAGACAGTGATCTTTATGTCATCTCAGTACCCCTTTCCTGAAGTCACACAGTCCTCTAACAATTTCAGGGGAAAAGAGTTCTTGCTTGTAAATATCTAGAAAGCCACCAATAAAAAATAATGCCAAGGTTAAGTAAACTGAAATTTCTTCAGTAGAAACTGAAATTAACAACCTAATCCAAATGCCATTTCTCTCAAGCAAAATTTTAATGAATCCTTTTTCTTATATAGTTTAAAGAAGGGAGTCTCACTGTGGCGGAGGGGAAGAGGTTGGCTTTGGGGTTTTGGGGGGGGGGGGTTTGCAGCTGTCCCATTTCTGATGAGTAAGAAAGGATAGAAGTTCTGTACACAGGGACTGGAATCACTTTGGAGTATTGACTATATGTTAATATAAAGAATATCTTGGACAGTACCAGGACAAAAGACACTCTTAACACTACCATCCCTTATGTCTCTCTGTTTCAATCTTATCATTTGACATAAATTAAAGGAGCATAAACAACTCATTAGCATGGAGGGGTGGTTTCTCTCAACTATTTCAAGCTTCTTTGTACCTTACAGAGTATGTTTTCTTTCATTTTTAAAAATGACAATACTACAAGACATACACATACAGTGTGATAAACAGGTCCTAGTTTTGCTTAGTAGCAGTAAAAAGAGATTTGATTTGACATATCTTGTATCTGTTGATAATAGAATGACACCTTAGGTGGCAATGATTTGAAAATATTTTTGTCTCAGACTTTACCTATTGGGTGTAAAGTGCTGTTGCTGACTGAAATTCTTATTTTAACTTTAATAGCTGTGGCACTTCATGTAGCTCAAAATTCCTGCATGATTCCTCTGCATGTGCCAATTCTTTCACATTTTATCTCTTTCTTATGCATGTCACTATCTAAGATACTTACTTTCTAAATCTAAGTGAGAATGTGACCTTTTCTTGATTATTCCTGGTGACATGCTTTAATTTCTCTTGGCTTTCTGTCTCAATCCTTATAATACTTCTTTTAATTACGTGTATCCATCACAAACAACCAATACATGTTTCTTGCTATTCTGCATAGATAGGTCTTTCTGAGATATCTCCACTGCCTTTCCCATTTTTACACTTTTAATTCTATTGAATCTCCTTGCTGCTACCTTTCACGTTTTGCCTTTGCCATTTCTATTTATAAAGCTAATAAAATATCAAGGAATCATTTTGACCTTTCCATGTAATCAATATTAAGGACAGTCAGCTATCAGCAAATATTGTTTCAGACAATAATTATACAGAAGAGTGGCAGTATCTCATTCATCACCTTAAGCAGATGTGAGGGGGAGGGAATAGGAATGTCTTAAGTACCAGGGATTTTGTTTCAGAAACAACATTTTTGACACATACCCATTAGCTGGGCTTGGCTGTGGATAGTTTCTGCTTTAAAGCAGAGTGTTGGCACTATTTGCAGAAAGTGGTCCATTCTGTCAACTCTTTCTCAGCATGATTGCTCCATGGATGACAAATGACTGTGCAAACTACTAGCACAATGGTTTATTGTCTTTTTGCAATGGAGGTGCTTCACAGAAATTAAAAGTGAAAAAATGTTGTTAGATTTCCAGTTTACTATCAAAAGAGCAAGGAGACTTCAGGCAGAGAAGAAATGCCTGATGTTCAATCTGAAGACTGAAATATTTGGGAAGCGTAGTGGTGTAGCAGGAATTATACTGTAGTCATGAAAATTTCAAAGCAGAAAGTATGGGATCCAAAACAGAAGGGTTGTGCTATACCAAGGGGCATTCTTTAAGGTTAAAATAAACTGTTGATTCTTCCCGTAGACTTCTTTTATTGCCTATAAATGCAGATGATGGAGAGAATAATATTCAGCCAGCTGGTGTCCTCAGATGCTCCCTAGGGTGGAACAGAAAAATAAGCAATCGTTGGTAAATAAATGGCAAACTACAATTACCACTCAGAGAATGTAATACTTCACCACAATCATAAATACTCCATACTTGGGGGGTTAGGCTGGGAGGGGGAAGACTTTAAGTTGTGTGAAACGAAAAAATAAAAGGCCATCAAGAAAATTGGTATTTTCAGATTTTAATAGTGCCTAGTCTCTGTAAATCTTAAATTACTTCAACAGTTGTTTCTACTTCTCTTTACCTTTTTATAAGCCTCTTTAATTTTTACCAGGTTGTCCTGACTTCGAAACTGACTCCTCATATCTAGCTATATTTTCCATCTTAACATTTTCTAAACTTAGAGATTAGAGTTCTGGGTGTTTTTTCTCGAGGAAAGAGAGGACACCTGGGCTCAATTACTTCAGAAATCCAGGTCTCTGGTCATAATAATTCATAATGATAGAAACATTTCTGTTGTAAATGCACGTCAGGTCTGTAAATTGCTCTTATACACAGAACTTCTTTGCCAGGAGTGTTAACCCCTCTGCTAACACACAAGATACTGAAGGAACAAGGCAGGAACTTTAAATATCTTCAAAAGAGTACCTGTACATCTAAGCTTATCACAGAGCAGATATGCCTTTAAAGCTAGGGTAGAGAAAAAGGTACTTGTAGGCATGAGACATCTGATATATTTTAGAATTTTTCTCTGTATATCTGTAACACAAGCCTGGTCTACAGGCAGCAGCAGCAAGTCCGTATACAGGTGTCTACAACACATATATCCAGAATTAGTCTTAATGGATTTTACCAGATATACCAATGAAAGGAAATAAAATGCCATCTAATGTCTTATACTTTGTACATAGGGTTTAAATCAAATTTAACATGAGAATTGGACAAACATCCTCATGCTTTTTAATGAGATCATTAAAAAGAGACAAATCACAAAGATGTGCTTCCCTTAAAGCATGTCAATGTGATTGCAAAACAATGAAGTTTGCTGTTGATTAGAGAGTTGGAATAAATAGATGCCAAAACACATACAGAGACTAGAGGATAGAATCATATTTCTGCAGCAGCACCAAAGCTATAAAATATAAATTACAGTTGGGATTTGCACAGTTCATGTCAATGGGCAAAGTAAACCTGACTTGTTCTGAATTCAGGGAGTTTAACACATAACAAAGAACACCTGTGCAGAATAAATGCAATAAATACATTGTATCTGTCATTTATTACCTCTTGTGCATTTCCTCTACAAATGCTCTCTAGTCCAACAAATGACCTTTCCTGCAAATGCAGGTCATCTGCATATGTTTGCATTTGATGGGTCAGACTTCCTATATTTAGATTCATATTGTATACCCACAGGCTAGTCAGAGCAGATTCAAAATCCAAATAAGCTGTCAAAAACAAGCTTTTCCATTCAAGGCTAAATTTCTATGCCATTAAGGCATTACACAATAAGTAAAAATAAATTAATCCAAACAAGTTCTTTAAAAAATACTGGGAAAATGACAAGATAATTTACATTTGAATCAAATACATATATCGGCATTAACAAGACATTCAACAAAAACTACTCCAAAGTGATTATCGCTGTTTGTACAGCACAGTTATTTCTGATGTAGGCAGGCTTTTTCCCCAGTCTCCAAAAATTCAACACAATTTGACATCACCTAAAAGGTAAAATGCAAGGAAATACACATTAATGTGAAAGTATCAGGAGGAGAGGACGAAAAGAGACTTTCTGTTCAGTACTTTTTCAGTTCATTTTTTTTAATAACATTTCTTTAAACTGTTTTGTTCACAGAATGTTTGTGTGATTCCATAATAACATTCAGACACATATCTGAATGACAGACTGAGGGATAGTTGTGATCAGAAGAATTTTGGATTTTTAAATAATCAGGAAACTCGTGCCTATTTTTTTTAATAGAGCCAAATGACATCTCCAAGTAATGTCAAGATAATAATCTACAATCATTATCTTATGCTGTTGTCCATGGTATGAACTTTCAATTCTTGACAGAGAAACACTCTCACTGAAGAACAGACTACTGCAGTAGTCTCTAGTTTCATAGTATTTATTTTTTTTCTGTCTATGTTACAAGTTTTGTCCCTTTGTCCATCCTACAGGTATGAATACCTTTCACATGAAATTGGCAGTAAAAGCGAAGTCCACGAGGACTCTGGTCCTTCTTTTATGGAGGCAGAATTTAATTTGAAGACTGTTTCTTCTCAGCTTCACAGTGTGGTCTCCAGTTTCACCCAGATAAAGTACTAAGTGCTTAGCAGAGCAAGCAAAGCTTTTATACAACTCTGCTGGACACTCTCATCTTTTGTGTGAATCTAGTTAGCTATCAGAAACCTTGGGCTGCTTTCTCCCTGCAGCATGAACTTCCTTGGGTGGAGAGAGAAGTTATTGTAGCATTGTATTTCGTAGTGTATTTGTTTTGCCTAATGTCACATTTTGATCCAGAGGCACATTCCTGCTACAATATCTGAATTTAATGTGTTAGCTATGTCACAGATTTCCCTCTGAAGGAGACAATTTTTGAATCCGAGAAGGCTTCACCCTATCTCAACTTCTACCTGGTTTTAGAACCAAAGCAATGCCAAAATGTCCCAGTCTAAGCTCCCTTTAAGTGGTCTCACATTCTTCCAACCGTGTGACTCAGAATATGTTGGCCCATGTGATAAGACTTAAGCAAGATGAGAAGTTGTCTCCGAGAGTCAAACTCCCAGGCAATCAAGCCGACAACAAGCCTATTCCTGGATAAACACAGATTTTCCAGTGTGTTTGCCACAATGCACAGAAACACCCACATTTTTTCTCAAAGCAGAGGCTGTATAGATGTCTCTCTGGTGAGGTAAAACTTCTGCTTCTCAGCAAGGTGGAAAGCTGCACTCATCTCACAATACAGTCAATGGGACCCAAGGTAGCATCTCTGCACTGTGCTAAGTGCACATATCAGCTTCTTAGAGCCAGCTCGGGCATCTAGAACACAGCACTGCAATATAAGATGTGAATGTCAGAGTCTATCTGAGCTCAACAGGGATCCCTTTTTCACTGTTCTGCCTTATCACTTACTGCAAAACAAACTGCCATAAACACTCTCACTCCTCTGCACAGCCTTATCCACAGATAACAAGATCCTTTATATTTTGTTTCATATTTCAGACTCTGGAGGAGTATTTACTTTTGTTAAATAATTTAGGACTGGTATTTGTTCTGTCTTGTTTAAAATTGCTTCTCAGTTTACAATTTTTTATTTATTTTTCAACATGGCATACTCCAATGAATTAAAATAATTCAGTTTTCATAGAGTATTATGGATGCTTAAGCCTGCTAAAATATATTTCTATCACATTTTTTCCTGTATTCTTTATCTAAATATCCACTAAGTATAATTTTATCCAAATTTGAACTTTAGTACAATATTTAATTGAGAAGAATATATAAAAAAAAAGCTTAGAAGTAACTAGGATCCAGGATTTTGTTTATAAGATGTTTATAAGACTAAGTCACTCTCAATCTACCTCTAAGATGCTACCTGAGAAGACACATGGCTTGTAATAGAACCAAAAAGTCTATGAAATCAGGGCTATATTTATCAGGTCACTCCACATCCTGGATGATCGCCTGAACGACCCTGAACAAGAGATATTCAATACTATAAGACTCCTACAGGCTATTTCTGCAGTACAAGAAAATTCGCCCAGAGTGCCTTTCCACGTAAGCTCCATATAAGCATGTCAAATTTATGCAACTTAGATAGAATTATTTACAGACACCTGCAGAGAAGTGTCTAATCACACATTGGATGACTGGAAGTGAAAGTTCAAGGGATTTAGGAGTCATAAAAAAAAGCATATAAGAGCAGAAAGGTATGGCTTGTGGAGTCACTTCTGTGCACTGTGTTTTTCAATGGTATTTCAATTATTCAGTACTCCACGAAAAGAGTTTGCTTTGTTAAACCAATCTGAATCTTTTCATTTTTATATAGGCTAAAATGAAAAAAGTGGACTGGGTGGTAATTTGGTTTTAAGGACAACATATGAGGAAAATGGTGCAGAAAACTACAACTAATAACTTACCATCTCTCCTGGTATAAAAATTGATATGTTGAAATCTCAGTTACCAGACAGAAACAGAGCATCAGGGGGAGGACAGCTGCTAAAATAGGCTGGAAATATCTGTATGTCAAATGAAATGCGCTGGATTTAAGACCAGGGAAGCAATATTCCATCAGTCTTGTGAGATGCCTTGCTACTTTCATTTTTGCAAGCAGTCATGGCCTCTTCAAGACTTTCGAATTAGTTAGTCTCTAACAGTCTCCCCTGCTACTCAGAGGCAAAAGGAAAGCACTATTTAGATATCTATTTTGGAAACATAGAGTATAAAACAAACAACTACTATCTGGATAGATTAAATAAAGGTATGACCAGTCTTCAAAAGTCAAACTGTATGACTTTACAAATACTGCCACCAGCAAGTGTGCAACAGCTTGGATTAAATCAGAGTTGTGAACCTGAACTTTTCTCGTAGTTCAAGTGACCAAGGACGTGTCTCAAAGAAGTATTTAATAATTGAATATAAAAGGGTACAATTTGTTGCATTAGATGAAACTATCAAGGCCTTCAAATTTCATATCAATTCAATTCCAAAAAGAACAGTGACAGCATTTATGTTCATAGAGGAGTCTGATATTCTATGATGTTCTATGGTATTGAGCATCCTTTTGGATAGTTCCAGTTACCTGTCCTGGTCATACTGCCTCCTGGCACACTGGGCACCTGCTCACTGGTGGAGCACTGAAAAGTCTTTAATTAAGAGGAAACACTGCTCAGCAACAGCTAAAACATCACTGTGTTATCAACATTATTTTTATACTGAATTCAAAACACAGCACTGCACCATCTACTAAGAAGAAAATGAACTCTCTCCTAGAGGGAATCAGGACACAGGCGGAAAGGCATAGGAGTGTCTGTGACCATGCCAAAACTTCTGTACTGTACTTTTGGGAGGGATTATGAAATTATTTGGTAAGCTGACAATATTATCATACATTACTCTCATCTGTACTTTGCTTTGCTTAAATTCTTCCTCCTCTTCTTTCTCTAGCCTGACTATCTGGTGCAGTGCAGCTTGTATGTACTGTTACAGCTATGATTTTCCTGTTCTAAGTGACTTTACCCTGGTGTGCAGGTTTTTGTCTGCTCAGCTGGGGACTCACACACTAAACCTTCCTTTCTAAAGGCACAGATGAGAAAAGAAAAAACTCATTTCTGGCTATGTTTCCTGAATACTTGAGGCTTTGCACTAGCCCCACCCTCAAGATATGAAAAATCAGTCAATCATATGCTGAATATTAAAATTTCTTAAAATAGTTTTATGCTTTTAGCTAAGCTTCTCAAGGAAGTGAAATTACCATGTGCCTGTCCTCTTCTCTGTAAGCCTCCCAGTATCTTTCCCCTTTGCTGCTGAAGTTGTTAGCCAATTTCAACAAATCTGCCACAGGAGCACAGTCTCAAAGGAAATACTGTCATGAGCACAGCCGAATAGAAGAGAGCAGCACAAATCGGTGCCTCATTTAACATAAATTTTGCCACCCAGATTCAATAATTGTCTATTTGCCTTGGTGACAGCTCAGCAAATACACACTGACCAGTACATATACACAGCTGAGCAGCACAAGTGCAACCTGGAAGCATTCTGGAAGCACCCACATCCTGAAGGCCTCTCCCAGATGGTGACTAGAGAGCAGAGGAGACTGCAGAGAAGGCAAGGGACGCCATAGAGGAACTGGTTGAATTGCAAGAAGGCAGAGGCATTCACATTTATGGGGAGGGGAGCAGGCACAAGGGATCTACAGCACATAAAGAGAGGATAAAGGACATGCATCCATAGGAAATGGATGCCATCATTCACAACGATGATGTTTTGGAGCAGCTCCATAACTTCTGTCCTCTGATAATCTTAATTTGGCCTTTGTATTTTGTTGGACTCTTAGTACTAACTGCTGCTTCCAATTGTGCATAGTCTCTGTCTAGCTTTTATTTTAACTTCTTTAGCCCAAATTCCACATTAATTTTGTTTATTCAAAATCTTACTCACCCCAACCCATTTTTATTTCTTCTTTGCACACCAGTTCTTGATGTCTGTTTGGAAACCAGAATATTTAAACAGTTTCTGAATTTGATAAAACACAATACCTCATTGTCATCTTTTCTATAACCAATTTTATTTAAGCCACAGCTGCTTTTTTCATTATTTAAATTAATTTTAAGGTCATAACACTTTTCATCCTCTCTAAATGAGAATGGAACATAGAATTGTCTGGAATTAAGATAATTAAATTTCATGTTCCTTGTAAGTAAAAGGGTTGGGGTTTATAATTTGTCAAGAAAAAAATGTTAACTCTTTCAGTGCCATTTTTCCAATCTGGAAAGTCTTGGGAAATGTGATGAATATATTAAGTAACAACTGTTCTTAATTACGAATATTTTAGTGGAAGGAAAACAAAAACATATCATTTTATATATAAATTCTTCCTCATGCTCTTCTGGAGAAATTTTCTAACAAGGACCATATTTCTTAGGGTAACCTAACTGTGGTTGGGACTGTACTCTAAATAATCAAGAAAAAAAAATCATCCCATCAAGATAGCAACAAGCCCTGTTTGGCTCCATCCTATGTTGCTAACATCTTCTATACAAGGACAAGAGATATTGATGAATCCCATCTGGCAAGTAGAAATAATCATAACTAAGCTTTATCTAAATGAAGACAGTTTCATAACTCACTTAAAGCTAAATCATCTAAAGAGCAGTCCCGAAACTGTCAGAAATATTAACAAATTTTAATTCATATTAGAGTTCTTCCTGCTGGTGAAGGTTAGATTTTGTCTCCTTTCTAGGAATTCACTGTCAAAATAGTTTGGCATAGAAGAGGATGAACTACTGCTTGGATTACAGTAGAATTTTAGTATCTCATTAACTGCATTAAGGGGCAGAGTGGAAGATTACTCTGACAGCATTTATTGAAGCTCCTTCTCATCAATGATACTGAAGTCCCTCTCCATTTTTCATACTAACAGAGGTCAGGTACTTGCTTCATTTTGAAGCTCTGTTGGCATTTGT
Source organism: Corapipo altera (assembly GCF_003945725.1). Lineage (NCBI taxonomy): Eukaryota > Metazoa > Chordata > Aves > Passeriformes > Pipridae > Corapipo > Corapipo altera. The sequence goes on from NW_020884872.1 coordinate 12,438,685, forward strand.
GTGACAAGGAGATGTGAATTTTAAGGCTATCAGATTTATAAAAATACCTACCTGCTGAACCATCTATACCTTCAGTATAAGAGACAAAGATGGAAAATGGTAAAATTAAACACACAGACATGCAGTGGTCAGTAGACAACAGTCTGTCTCAAGAACTGCACCTCTCAAGTCACCAGCTGGGATCTCTGGTAAGCATCGTGAAGGGCAGCTGTGGGAACATTCAACACAAATTTGTAGCTGATAGAGGAGAGAAGCAAGATTGCTGTGAAAGCAATCTCATGGGATACTTGGGACTATAAAATTTCTTATGGAATGTTTTAAGGGGATATTAAAATCTGGGAAACATTATGGGATATTTATGGAAAGGGCAAAAGGCAGGAAAAGAGAGGGATCAAGGTATTTGAAGGAAGAACAAGCTGGGGAGAATGAATTAAAGGGGGAGAAGACATGGTCAGTCACATATGGTGTGTCCGAGCCCTGCCCTTGCCATCTGTACTATCTTTCTCTTAAATCATCTTCCTATTTTCTGTGTGGCCTCACCCCCTTTTCTTTGTGTGTTCATTGATGACATGGGCATAAGGAGCCAATGCTTCTCTGGGACAGAGACAACAGATCACCAAGGTCTGAGAGGGCACAAGAGTCAGGTATCATTTCTGTTTTAAAATCACCTTCAAGTCATCTGTGTTCTCAATAACATTTGAAGAATGTCAATATTAGAAACTGAAGAGTACTCTTACTGTAATTAATTTATTTTCATATTGCTATTACCAAGCATTCTAGGAAGAAAATATAAACTACTTCTGTGAGTGAGTTTAAAGGTTCACAAGCTCCAAATCCACACAATTCCTTGTTATACTTCGTATAAAAGTCATTCATGTTCTAAAAATATTCTTCTTAATCGCAAAAGGTTTTTAAAGAGATGATTCCTTTTGAAGTAAAGTTTACATCACTGCCAAACTTGTATCTGATGTTTTAATTAGGAGAAATGCATCTTTTTCGTTGTTAAAACATCTCTTGATTTTATTTTCTTTTGGCCATACATTTAGTATTTACAGCATTTCCTTTGGGTATATTTACAATTTCCCATTAAAAATATCACATTTCAAACCAAAGAACAAATTAATCTAGCATTGTTTATAGCTTTAAAAATGTTCTCAATGAGTTCTTTGCCTCAGGCTTCAATGCAAATCAAGCTTCCCACCTCTCTCAAGCCCCAATCCTCTGAGTGGGTGTGGGAGGAGTGAAGTCCCTTCCACTATGAGTGAAGAGCAGTTCAGGATCACTTGATGAAGCTAAATAGCCTCGAGTCTATGGGACCAGATGACAAGCATCTCAGGGTCCTTAGGGAACTGGGTGATGTTGCTATGAACTCACCTTCCATTGTATTTGAAAAGTCATGGCAATCAGGCAAAGTCCCCAGAGACTGCTGCCTGTGAAACTGTGACTTCTCCTAACTGCACAGCAGGAGTAGGTGATGCAGAGAAGAAAACAAAATTCATCACACTCCAAACAATCTAACACGGAGCAGAGAGATCTCACTAACATCAAAAAATAGTTGAGTTCCAAGTTCAAGTGCATTACCTACAGTTTTTGGAAGGAGGAACAGCACATATAAACCTTTACAATTAAATTCACAGAGACAATGATCTTCTACTGTATCAACTCAGTCAGGCTGTTGCAGTTCCAGCAGATATGGAGTTCAGTCCCACTGAGATATTCCAGTTTTAGGCAACACACCAATGTCATGTAAATACCACCACTACTGGGAAAGAAGATGAGACACCAATAACCATCTTCTCTCTTGATGTTCCAGACATCCAAAACCATATGCCTGTGAGGCTAAACAGAATTCCATAGTATATATTTCAGTCCTAAAAATTAGTTCATATATGATTTTGAATGTGAAAGCTGAGAGAATAGAAGTAAATAATAGTCAACCATATAGTGCAGCATTTTATGCCTGAAAGCTGTATAAGCTTCACCTTGTTTCAGAATTCAGCAGAACACACATTAAAAAGCAGATGCTGACTCAACACTCCTTGTTTGGAAACAAATAGTTGCCATTCTGGCTTCTTACTTATTTCTTCCTGGATCTCTTGACGATTTTTCATATGGAGAAATTTGAGGATTTTAGTGAGCATTGTCAGAAAATTTCCTGTACAAATCTAACATTTCATTACTCAACTTCCCTTTGTGTACACTGAGAATCTGTTCTGATCTTAAACTAACTAAAAAAAAGAAGAACAACCCTCACTTGGGCTACTGTTGATACTGCATTGCCAATGCCATCAGAAAGAGTGACTTTTTAGCATATGGAAGGAAAGAGTTTTTAGCTGGGCTTCATCTATAAAACATTTTTTCTTTTTTTTGATGATGAAGATGATGATGATAAGCTGAGAAATAATATCATTTGCTTTCCAATCTCTGGGTAAATATTCATTCTGTTACTCATCTTCCTCCTTCTGCACTGCTGGCTACCAAGGTGCCTTGTGAAAAATTCCTGAGCGAATAAATATCAAGCTGACTGAGAGAAAGAATTTATTCCGTAGCTCCACTTGTTTAGAGCACATCTTTTTCCAGTCACAGAAAGTTCAACACTGTCATATCTTTCACAAGCTCACTGTGAGAGTGTTAGCCCTGACCCCAGAGTCACCAAGGAAAGCTAATTAGATATCCACATTCATATATAGATAGCGGATATCTAGAGAAGTGAGCTCTAAACCAAATAAAAAGTACAATAGTCTTCAAATAAGCAGAATTTTTGTCTCTCCCGGTGAAACCACAGTGTCTTTGCAGTTATGTCAGGCTGCAGAACGTGGCCAGTAAAAGCTAGACCAAAGCACAAAGCCACAGAAGTTTTGCTGACACTTTGTCCTGAACAGGAACTTCTGACTGTGTTCAACTGCTTAAATTATTATGCATGTAGAGGTAAACTGGCTTAGAGATCAGCCAATTTAGCACTTCAGCACTTCAAATTTTATATGCATAAAAATGCTTAAAGGCCATAGGAGAGCTGTAAGTCACTTTGCCTCTACAACCGTGAAACCTTAAGAAGCTCAGGAGGGCAAAGCACTATCGCTATTTGCTAGTTTAAGCCTCCTGGCACAGGAGGAACACCCAGGAAAAAGCTTTTCTGGGCTTGAGGCAGCCAGCATGCCCCTGATACCAGTGAATTCTTCAAATACAGAAGTAGAGCTCGTTGAAACAGTCACCCCATTAAATGCTGGTGTGCCTTTAACCACTTCATCGTTACCATGAGTGCCAAATTCTGCCCTGTAAGCCCCATGAAAATGCTTCCCTCTCATGCATTTCCTAAAGGACAACAAAATGCAATGCCTCTGGAAGCTGGCTGACAAATGCAGATTTCCATCTCCATCTCATCATATTTTCTATGAAAATTAATACAAAATTCACTTGGGCTGTCATATGAATTTTCTAAACCATATTGTCAGAGATTGTTAGTGATAAAAATGCATTTTTATGCATTTCATATGCATTCTATGCATAAAAATCTCATTTTTATGTTCAGAATTATGTCTACCATCTTTACAAATTTCATTCCATCAAAAGTGTTTGATGTCAGCATGGCATAACATGCTTATACAACAGTCTAAGTGGAAGAAGATTATAAGCAAGCCACCACACAGAGCGTATCCATCCCTCTGCACAGACACTTGGATAAAGATGTTATCCAAAAAGTCCAAGCTTTTACCAGGGACAAACAAGAAGTGGCACTCGTCTAAGCCTCTACTGGTACAGTCCCTACTCCCAACACTGCCTCCAGCCCCATCTACAAACCTTTCCTGCAGAGGGAATATGATCCTCTTATGTATATATTATCTTAATCGTATATAAAAGTACTTTTGAAGGCTGGAGCCACTTTATTGTACCATTACTTCGATGTGTTTTGACTCACAGGTAACATTGTAGCCATAACTATTACACCTTATTCTGCATAAGACTATACAAGCAGATTAATTCAGTGCTCTGTGTAGTGTATGTAGTTTCTTTGTTTAGCAAGCCCCGACACAACATAATGGAGAGCTATACAATGGATGAGAAGTCTTTTTCTGGTTGAAATTTGAACAGAACTTTGGAATGCATCTGTCAAAATGAATGCATAATTGAATGTTACCCAATAAAACTGCAGCAAAATTGTGGCTAGATATGGCCTATGTGAACTAAAAATGTGGCCTGCAGATGCATCACAGGTTGACAGTTCCCCATGAAATGAACCACAAACAAGAGCAGAGAGGGTGAGTAGAGTCAGGGCCCAATACAGCTTCTTTTACATGAAGGTAACATTTCACAACAGTGTTAAAAATGTCACCAATGTATTTGAAAATATCGATCATTCCCATTGCTATGTAATTTTTTCATAACTTTACTCAACTTTTGTGCTTAACTTGAAGGCTTAAGACTATTTTTCTACTGTTTTAATGTATGCATATCTGTTCTTTGTCAGCAAGAGCAGATTCTTCCCAAGCATTTCATCTTCTGTTTCATTATCAATCTGAAAAACACCTCGGTGAAATCATGAGATTCAGCACAAAGTTTTACAGAAGTTTTGCAGACAGGTAAGCACACACGGTCTTAAACTGAGAGTTATTTTTACCACCTGTCAGCTGTTCATAGTAGATCTCGAACTGTATGGATTTGCACATGTAAAAGTGAGCAATAAGTAGGATTCCTCTTGACTGCTTTATACATTCCTACCTTTTAACATCAGGGAGGACAAGTACATAGTGAGTAACAGTTATTTCCATGTGAACCACTGCTCTAATTGCATGTTAAACATTTAAAAAAGAGGCATGAAAAAAATCCTTTTTCTTTTTTTAAATCACGCCAATACAATGCAGCATTCCTATCTCGAAGGAAAGGCAAAATCAGTAAAAAAGCTGCTACTTGCATTCTATGAATATTTAAGAAACTTCTTCCAGAATAAATTCCCCAACTGTGCAGTTTCACAAAAAAACTAACACAATGTAAGTTATAGACAGCTTGTAATACCCAGGATTTTTAAAAAAATAATAATATGTTACATGTAATCATGCTAGTAAGCAATAGATCAGAAGATAAGGCAATATTTATTCTGGTCTTATTGACAAAGCATGGTGGCAGATCCTGATGGTTGCAAGTAATACAGCTGCGGTACCTCAGTGACAAGTGAACCCTCATACTGGCAGTGTTTGTCAAGTCTCCCTTCCCTCATTACACAAACAACATTAAAAACTCTAAGAATTATTTAACAGTAGCTTATTTGCTATTAGACAGCTAAGTAGCAGTAAATTACATTATTTAGAAATCCCACGAATTGCATGAGAAAGGGATGTCCTCAGAAGGAAGAAGCCAGCAGAGTGCCCTGCAGATGAGGCAGCATTATCACCTCCAGGACCAAGCATGGGGACAACTGAGCAGCTCAAGGAGGGTGAACAGTGGCACAGAAGCATAGCAGGCTGAGGATAATATATATTCATTCCTCTTTGCATTCTGCTGTGCACAGTGCCTTGAAGGCACTCTTCTCAAGCACATTGTAAGGGATGAAGAAAAATACTGTACTGCAGCCTGTCTTGAAGATTTATTCACAGCTCTGTACACATAGTTGTGCACATCTGGTGCATTGTGCGTGGGCTTTTCTTTTCCTCCTGGTATGCTGCAGCATGAGACGCGTTGATGGAAAAATCTAAGTATTACCTATATTAGCCTTGGTTCTCTGAGGAAAGTGAAATTATTACAGAGCTAAAACACATTGATTGTCCCCAAAAATCTCATCAGCTTCTGTAGTATTCCAAAGATATTTATAAATGCACACGCCATCCAAAGTCTGAACTGTTAAACTGAAGATAAGAATAACTTATTTCCAAAGACCTTTTGAACAAGGTAAAAGATTCTTGTAGTGTTTTATCAACATTACTAGCTCAAAGCTGCTCAACCCTCTGTTTTTCTGTACTAAAACAAATTGTGTACAATTGAAGTGAAAGATCTGGCAAAGAACCTGTTTTAGAGCAAAACGCTGGTATCCAAACTGCCTGCAGCCAATGTAGACTATGACCCAAACCCATAACAAAGTAGTCCACCATAGAAAGAAAACAAGTAAATGGTTTCCTTCAGGTGGTGCAAAGGGAAGACATGCCAGGTGTCTGATATCTGCTTGAAACCTCCAGAGAAATTGTGCATGTCATCTTGTGACATTAGCACATGCTACCTTGGTATCAAGCCCTTTGTTTACAAGAGTTGCTATCTCAGAGCAGATTGCCAGGCACAATGATCATTTTTGCTTATTTTAGCAGAGTAACTGCAATTACTGGCATCAGCAGGTATCAGACTATTTCCAGCAAAGGTGTTTGGCTTCTGAGCTCTAATTTAGTCCATGTCACTGAGACTAGGAAATACATTTTTGTTTCCTGAAGCTTCTGGTGTGTATCAGACGCTAGCTTCAGCCAGGTATTTTAGGGATTTTTTGAGCTGTGTAGAACTGCACATTTAATCACAGCCTCTTGCCATGACATTGGTGAGTGATTTGCCCAAACATTAAAGAGAGGATTATAGCTTATTGAATCAGAAGAGGACACTCAGCAAAAGAAACTGGCTGGCTACTTACACACTGAAATGCTCCAAACAGCAGTACTGGCCAAGTACCATCTGGTTTAGATTTTAGGATGAAACATTAATTTTCGACTGGACTTCCAAACATCAGACCTTTAAGAGTTCATTTATAAACCACATGTGAAACAATCTGTCAGTAGACAGCAGGCTGTCCTGGGTGAGGGCAGGCAGCAGCAAACTTCCACTGGCACCACAGTCTGCTCCCTCTTCTAGGACAATTGACTTGACACAGACACATTTAAAGATCATCAAGGCTAAAATGGACGTATAGCTTAGTCAACCAGTTACAGATCACCTCTTATTACCATCTACTACTCCTTTTCTTCCCTCTAGTTATTCCTTTGATGTTTTATTACCAATACTAATGTCTGAGTTACTAATCTTGTCACCTTTATAAACATTATTCTTCATGTGAAAGTAAGACAAGAAGGAACCACCTACTCACCTGAGGATGCTCCAGCCTTTACTGTTCAGAGTCAAGAACCACCATTTGAATGAAGTTGTTTTAGTCTAAATCAATGGCCTCAATCATGCCAACATCCTACATATGTTTAAGTTGATGAACTTTGAGAAATCCCATTGAACTGCATAATGTTATGCACTTAGCTAGCATTTTTCAAATCACGTACACATATAAATACAATACATTAGACTGCATTAAGTAGCTCTGCTGAGGGCTCTAATCCAAGAAATATGGCAAACACTAGAAGAAAAGAAACAAGGATTTTGCTACAACTAAGCACATTATCAGGTAACGTAGATAGAAACCCACCACGGGAAAAGTGCAGCAGCTCAGCCCTTAAGAAGCGTAGATGATGGGTCAGATGCATGCAGGAACTAGAAAAGAGGTGAGATAGGTGGCCACAGATGAGATCTAAGCATGGAATAGGGGGTGTAGTACTGAACTTTAATACATACTTCCCCAATACATATTGGAGGTTTTTGATTTAAAAAATAAAGCCAAAAGCTCTTATTTTTATCTGTATTTTATAGATGAGGAAACAAAGGCACAGCAGAGTGCTCAGGAACATTTGAAGTGGCAGCCAAAGTGCACTATTCCTATACCATGTCTGATGGTCTCCTGCCAATTAGATTCAAGCTAGGTAGAATTTTATGGTGCTAAACTAAGGAAAAGGTCTAGGAGGCTAATAAACAAGACATGACGCCTTGTGAGGAATAAGATTTGAGGCAAAGCAGTACATAGTGCAGACATAATTAAAAAGCATTTTATTAAAATGACATAATTAGTTATTTCACCTTTAAAAGCTGGAATGGGTTTCATGATTACAATGACTGTAAAAAACTGTAGGCTCCAGAAGGGTAACTCTTTCACACCTAGTCTATCACACATTGCCATTTCTATCATGGGACTCAGAAACAAAGAGAATCTAGGGATCATCATTAATGTCATCAATGGAAGGAAACACAGAAGTATGTCTGAGGCCAATTATGTAAAACCTCATTGTTTAAATAATCTTACAGAATGTAATATACCATAAAAGGTATTTGTTCTGCTTCCAGAAGCTCAGATAATGTACTTTGAGAGAGTTAATACTGCTTCCATACTCAGATACTCAGTCCTGATATTGTGTGACAGCCTTTAGCTGGGACTCACACAGTGTAGTAACCAGTGCAGCTCTGCTCCAGCCTTTGGTTTAACTTTTTATGCTCCAAGTTATGCGTGAAAAGCTATGGATAGTTTAGTAAGTTTATTTCTTTGGTTATCTCTTCATAACTCTTCTTTGTTACTCAACAGCCAACAGTTTTGCATAGGTTAAACCTTATGCTATATTATAACAAATCCTAAATAGTTTGTGGGGGTTTTAAATAAAAAATAGCATGATATATATTTAATCATAGCAAAGAGCTACAATGAGAGAGAGAGAGAGAGAGAGAGAGAGAGTGGTGGCTTCTGTTCATATGCTTCCAGGAAGGATAAATGACTGATTGTAATTTTGCCACACAGGGGAGGACATTAGTCACTCCTATTTGGAAAATATGAGTTGATGCTTAGGGGCTGCACACTAAGGAAGCTTGGGGCTTGTACAGTAGAGCCTTGGTAGTGTATCTGGCCCCAGTGTAGGAACATCGTTTCTTCTAATTACCAGTCAGCACTCCAAGGCAAAAAACAGAGATCCTTTTCAAATGATCATATAAATTTTCCACTAAAGCTCATTTATAACGAGTATGTAACAAGAGTAACTTTTTTCCAGCTACATTCTTTCTGATTTGCACTATACATGGAAGCATTTTTCCATGTCAATTAACCTTCCCAGAAATACCCTTCCATTGGCACTGTGCTTTCCTTCTTAAATTAAGTTTGAAAAATTTAAAATCAAAAAATGTTTAAACAGATATAGAACAAATCAAAAAAGTAAGCAAGCAATGAGCAGCTAAAATACATAACTAACTTCCCAGCCACCTTTCTTGCTCAATTTTTCCTGACTCATCCTCTGGTTTTTTTTCTTGTTCAGATTTTCCTGACTCATCCTCTGGTTTTCATCCTTTTTAGACCCATTCCACAAGGTTAATTTTTAGGGTCTTGGTTTTGCACACAGAGGAGGAGAATAGGAGTAAATGTGCCTTAGGAAGTAAACAGCACCACCTAAAACATTGCAAACTGTTCCTTTCTAACAATTAAAATATGGACCAGCATTAAACTATTCTGGTTCAGATAGTATAGCATTTACTCACTAAGTATCCCCTAACTGAGTTATTTCTTGAAGCAATTGAAACCTTCTGAAATGAGCAGAGTTTCCAAGCTGACTTCCTTCTGCTGCCTGTTTATTGGAATACAAATTCCTCTCACAGCTTGAGAGATGATCTGCATGTCTGTTTTGCTTTTCCCCATAACTGAAATACCATAATAGAGATTTCAAATGTTCATAATCTTCAGATACTCATATACACCAGTTCTTCAAGGACAGAAAAACTGTGCAAGACAGTACAGAAATCTTAATATGTTTAGACATGTGCATTTATAACCTCATTTCATAATCCAGATACTAGCAATAGAGTAAATATCAAGACTGTGTTTCTGTGCAGCTCGATCTACATATGATAGTCTACTACCATTTGACAAGAAACTACTGTCCAAGACCATTAAATGGGAATATCAAAATTACTCCTTTATCCCCACCAATAACTATTTTTTTTATTCTCTAGTATTTTAATAAAATATGGGATGTGTTTATGATGTACACTTTACAAGAAACAAAATTAAAATGGTGTTGTCTATCAAAATTACATCTCTTCAGGGGCTTACAGTTTTGGTCACTGTATGGAACTGTCCTCTGAGAAGGTCAGACTGTTTCTTCCCTGCAGTAAATCAGTGGACATTTCATGTCCTTATTGTGTACTTAGGGTGGAGTTGTTACTGTGGTCTTTTAGGGCTAATAAAAATCCTCTAATATGAGACTCATTTATGATTAATTAGCCTCTCTACTATAGTTTTTTTGCTTGGTTTCCAGAGCACAGCATTTGGTAGGGAACGGATGACTAGCTGCAAATATTGTAAATGTGTGCTGAGGGAATATTTGAACATTTGTCCAAATTTGTTTTAAGATTTTATGCTGCTACCCGTCTCCATACTTTCTGAGCACAACATTCTCAAAAGAGACTTTTCATTTTACTGAGTTCACAATTCTTCCCAAGTTTGTTTCCCACACAGATTAAGCACTTTAATGTCATTAATGCAAAAACTTGCAGAAAGGCAGTATTTAGTTTAAACTAGCTGAAAACGGTGTCAACTGCAAACTTTTAATTTTATGTTAGGTATTAGTTTTGCAGTCAGCATGGAGCTGGGTATTTGTATGATTCGTGCTGTGGTGTCCTGTTTCCCGCACAGCCAGCACACTGGAAACTGAATATTAGTCTAAATCATATTTATTGTCTGTGTTTTTTTTAAATTATATATTTATAAGTTAGGTTATTAGAAACTAATCAGTAAAGCCATTTACATAGCTTACAAACCAGGAATAATATAACAAACCACCAATGACACCTTGTGTAGTTTTTGAGTCCTGGCTGGATGATTCTTACTGTAACCAACATACCCAAAAATTGCATGTCACTTCTGGGTTACAGTGAATTTAATAATGTCAAATATAAAATTATTAAGCAGGGAAAATATTCATAGAAGAGGTCAGTTACAAGGTACAAGTAACAGTTTCCAGACGTAAAGCAATAAGCTGAATGCCCGTAGTGAACCATTCAGGAAAAATCAATTGCTTTTGCAAATGTGCAAAAGTAATTTCAAATTAAAATTTTAAAAACACCTAAGATGGGTTTCGGTTGCCTCAGCAGAAACATCTAGTGCCATACTGGATTACCCCAGGCATCTGAGGCATGAGTGTTGGCAAGTATTACCCAGAACTCAGGGGGGAACTTGCATCTTTTTGGTAGAGGCAAGTGGGAATACCCCTTGAAGGTCTAAACTAGTAAGAAAGTCAGTGTTAAGGCAACTGAAGCCCAATCTCGACATCTCGAATGGCAAGCAGTGACAAAAAAGATGCTAGTTTCTCAAATCATTAGTGAGAAAGAATCAATCTCTACCATAATTGAAATTCTCTTAGCAAATTCTAAATACAAAGTTAAATTTTAATATACTAAAAGGTCGGCCATCTCCTCTCTTCTTACCACGGTCTAAAATGCATCACTAAGAGGACAGTGCTTTCTCTGTTCTCTTTATCATTATTAACTGTTCATCTTTCTTTTATTGCTACCTGAAATAGAATCACACCTGAATTACTCAGACTACGAGTTGAGAGGATATAATGTGTTGAGTAGTCACATTTTTAGAAACCAGTCTTGAAAATTTGTATGCACATTAAAGGACTGAAGTACATTTTTCTTAACGCCTCAATGTATGCAGACGTCTGAAATTATTCTTCACAAGATCCTTTCAGGTTGGCACATTAGATCATGTCTTTTCTTTAAGCAAAATTAGTCATCATATCTGAAGTGCATTTTCAAATAATTTGAAAGTTGGCAGAATATTACACTGTACTGAGTACAGAGGAGCAAGTACAGGATACGTAGATACCATAAGAAACCACTGACCTAAGCAATATACTTATGATATGATGCAAAGATCAATTTGGCAAATATGAATTTCCATCTGTGTGGAATGGAAAGTGAAAGGAAATAGAAATGATTTCTAGAAATATCTTTCAGAAACCTGGAAACTGGTTAAAGCATTAGAGTTCAGGAGGGGAATTACTGTAGGAAACCGCTGAATACAAAATGCATTGAATATTGAGTAATGTATAAAGCAAATGACATAAATGTGAGGTATACCTAAATGCATGTAGGGGAATCTTTTCCAACAAATCCAAAACCAAAGTCAATTATTAATTTATTTTAATTTCTTGGTTTAACATGTCCATTAAGGCAAGACAGGGCTCCGGGCTGGATTGAAATTCACCTTCCAAAAACGCAGTTCACGGTGAGGAGCCTGAGGTTTCTCAAGTTCTTTCATCCCTAACTGAAGAGAAATACTGCAGTGTAAATTTATAAAGGAAAGAGAGCTGCTGACCATTTACACAATGTTACCACCAGCAAAAGACTCTATGGCATTGACTAACTGTCACAATAATTAAATTGCTACAGTACATAAAAATGGCCTTCCTGAAGATTGTGAGTTATATTCCTACTCCCTGGATCTTTCTCAGTAGGAAAGACCTTGCCAGCATCCTTTTACCCCAGAGTGTAACTGCATGTAACTGCAGAAATGATCTCATAAGAAGGAGTGTGGATGGGGAGCAAGTCTTACAGAGGTCCTAAGCATGGATGCCCCAAGGCAGAGGTGGATGCTACTCCATTTTCCATCCTTCTACTACCCTGTCCTTTGACCATGAGTCACAAAGGGACTGACAAATGATATATCTCTTTTTTCAATCAACTCATGCTCTTGGCCCCTGGTGAAGTATTTTTAACAAACTTGCACAACAGCTACAAAGGACTGTCAGGAAACAGAAAATTATAATTTGCTCTTGTAAGAAACTGGAAGTACTTTCATGATCTTGCAGCCCTGATTTAAACTCATTGCTAAAAAGCCAGAAGCCTGCCAGCTATAAAGAGCTTTGATTTTTTTTTTTCATGCACTTATCATGACCTCATTTTGCAAAGTGCCAAGTGGATTTGTTCATTCATAACCCATCTTACTGCAGTGGATGGCAGCAGGGGGTGGTTTTGGGGTGGAGGGGTTAGTTTTAATATAATAGGACATAATGTTCCATTCTATCTTTTTCTACTTTCAATATTTTAATTCATTCTATGAGAAAAAATTCAATGGTAATCTGTCAAGGACTGCAATTATGTTTTAAATTGGGATGGAAAAAGTGTGTGTGTTTGTGAGCAGGGAGAATCATTTACATAATAACTGATGGTAATAATAACTCTCAGATACAGTCTTTCTAGCCCGTACTCTATCCCTTGGCTGTAATTGTAAGATGGCTGCTTCTTTCTGTGCAGTACACCTAAAAATGTACAAATTTTAATTCTGCATTTTTTAGGCAACTATCAGACAGTAAATGCTGATACCACTTGGTCCTTAAAAATTTGCATTGCTATCAGCTGCCATCTGCAAGGTCTCTCAAACACAGAATGGTTGAAAACCTCCAGAGAAAATCCATGGTTATGACTAAGTTTTTTTAGTCATAAAAAACTATGGTGTTTTAGGTTTATGCTGTCTTCAGCAATTAGAACCACGAGTCTGCTGTTGACTCTATTAATGAACACAAAAATTAAGAGGGTTTTTTTTTTTAACTCTTAATAAAATTATCCAAATACTGAACTTTTAGAGAGGCATAAATAAAAACTATATTTTAATATTAAAAAATGTAAGTGCTTCAAAATCAAATGGTTTATTTCAATGAGACAAAAAAATTCTTAATAAACCACAACGTTTTAAACCAGATTTTCTGTTTTCAAATTTGACAACTGTACCAGGTGTTAAATGAGAAATGAAAAATGAAAGAGATTTTTTTTAAAAAAAAGTGTCTCAAGATCTGCAAATTTTAGAAGCAACTAAAATTGAAAGGGTTTTTTTAGTTTTCCATTTTTGCCAAAAGATCCCTCCTAAAAATCTTTTTTTGGGTCTACCTTAAGCACAATTTATTGCATAAATTTGAAAATGCGTTTTTCCTGGTTTTCGGTGTATAACTTCTAGATTGGCAGGTGATAAATAAGAAATTATTCATTGCCTTTGTCTTTCCAAATGCTGAAGACAGGATTGTCCTTGGTAGGCCTTTCAACAGCAGGAATGTATCCACTCAGGAAAGAACTTAAGGAGAACTATAAAGTTAGTGATTTATGCAGATGTTTTCCCTAATATGCAAGTGGCTTATAAGAATCACTATAACAGATTTTTCATCTGCCTCAAAACTTCATTCCATTTTCTACGGTCCTATTAAGAACCTGCCATATCATTCAGCCTTCATCTTCAAATACAGTTGGTATCTGTGATCTTAAATGTCTTTTCCAACACAAATGATTCTATGATTCAAAGGACAATGTCTGGCTCACTCTGAACAGGAGGGAAGAGAAGATCTTCCCCAATGCAGAGTTTTGGCTTCAGAGGATGTCAAATGTAGTGCTGATACAGCCCATTTGACCTGGAATGATTGTTGTCTTTAAGGAATATGTAACTAAAAGTTATTATGTTAGTGGCACGCTAGAAGTTTTTCTTTTTCAGCTAGGCAGACTATTTACCATTATAAGATAAATTGGACTCTAGATTTCAGCCTAGCTTTTTGACAGGTAGTGTTATTTTATGGGACTTTCCACAGTTTAGCTGAACAGGCTGCTCAGTATTCTGAGTAACCAACCCTGCCTTTTGGCAGCTTAAAAATTCACCACTTCAGTTTAGGTTAAAATAATTTTTGCAATAGTAATCATCAGCACTGAGAAAAATGAGTTTTATCATTAAATAATCACACCCTTGAGAGGCTGTGGGTACACAGCTGGCTCTCAGCTCTTCAAATAGCTGAAATGTAACTATTGCAGAGAAACTATGCCTCTTGTCTTTCAGTATAAATTAAAACTAAAATAGTAAATTTTTTTTCTCATTTATTTTTCATATATATGCAAAGCTGCATACCCATACTTACTTGACACGGAAAGACAGTACATCATTCCAATACACAAGAGCAGATTAACCTGTGTCATGAAAATGGTTCGGGGTTTGGTTTTCTCTGCTTGGTGAGAAGAGAGAAATACTGATGCCAGCAATATTCTTCCAAACACAATCAAACAAACTGTGTGCCTTTTCTATCAGGATTAAATGCTCAGCAGAGCACAATATATCACACTCCAAATTTTGCCCACAAATGAGAGATGTACCTGCTGGCATCTGTACCTGACAGAACTAGGTAGCCCCAGTGCTCAGTCAGAAAGGGGGTTTCCAAGAGTAGCTCCTTGAAGCCACGATGAGGAGCGAGGAATGGCTGTGCCATAGAAGCTGTGCTGCCTCTCTGGAGCTACATGATAACCCTGCAGGAGGCAGGTACCTTTCTCTAAACACTCCTCTGCCCAGCGAGAAACCTCCTCCTGTCTCTTCCCCCTCTATTTCCCCATTCCCCAGGATCTCCTCAGCTACCAGGAGGGAAGACAAGGTCAGGTGTCCAACAGGAGCAGAAGGCTTTGAGGGTGTGATGCTTGTCAGGCTAGAAAAGTCTGTTGCTGCCTCCTCACATGTAGGCTAATTGGGCAGTCTCTCTCCCCTGAAACCTGTACCCTACACAGCTGCACACGTTGCTTCATGGAACTCCTGGTTGTCCTGGGCAGCCCAACTTACCACTGTTTATGAACAGAGACCAGTGTGGGCCACCAGGTGTGGCTGACTACAAGGAGAAGGTGACTATTGTTAGCTTTCATTATTAGTCATTCTAATTTCCTAACCTTAACATATTTTCAGCAAGATTTACCCACCAGAATATACCCTGAAAATGAACCTTGGAAATTCCCACTCCAGAGGTAAATAGGCAATGAGAGAGTCCTGGTTAACAGTCTAAGTGGTAACACTGATCCATGGGATTTATACAGCTCCGCTGCTGGTCCTGTTCAGCCTGCTGAACTCCATCTTTTCCAATATAGTACAACACTATGTTGTTAATAATACACCTGTTCTGAAATTGCAATAAGGCTACTGAGGGGAAATTGATTTATCAAGAGATAATCATCTCCTAGAGGGGAATAAAGGCAGCTGACTGCCTTCTGCTGTCAAAATTTAATATTAACATTAATAACAACACATTCACCCCACCTTACATAAAGCTTACTTAATAATTTAATTATCCAGATAATCTTCACACACGGTTTATGTTTTTCCCCTCTAGCTGAATGCCCAACAGCATTATCACTTTTCATAAACATTCTGAAGCAGCCCTCTCTTCACACTGCAAAGTTCCAGCAAAGGCACAGAGCCATGCTTTGCTTAACCGTGGAAACATCTATCTCACCCAAAAATGGCTTTGATCAAGAAGCACTGTCTAGCTACTCACTTGGGTTGTGTTTAGCAAGATATTTTGACTCATACCTAGTGTTTAAGCTTTTTAAAACTTCCACAGAACTTCCACTAACTGGTTAGTAAAAATTAATTCTGTGCTTGAAAGATACACTCATAGCTCTCAACTGTTGAATTAGGACTTTGTTTTCCTAAGGTTCTGCCTTCTGGAGGAGCAACAGCATGTGTTGTTGGGCAGAGATGCTGCTCTGACTGTGCACTGTTGAAATGAGGACCTGCAGGTGTTCCTTATGCTACTGATATAGACCTCAATGTTTTGCCACTGAAAATAAATTTTAAAAAAAAATCAACTTGATTTCAGCATTTAGATCCTGACCTACCTCTCTGACACTCTCATTTCTAAGTGTGTCAAAATCTAACTGTTCACGACAAACAAGTGCCTTAGCAGAAAACAGTATTGGACAGAAGAACGAAGTAATTGTATTCCAAAACTTCCCAAATCAACATAAAGATTGCTTACAAATTGACCATTTTGCCAGTCACATTTCTGCAACAGCATGTTTTTACAGTGTAAATTGCTTATTTGCTTCCTCTGCCACATTAGAACATAAGCTTTTCTTCTTTTGCAAAGTGTCCTGGACATTACCTCCGAACAAATGAGTGCATTTGGACAATATCAATTTGTATGCTAATAATACTGCTTGCAATTGCACCTATGCTAGCACACAAGGCCAGGTTATAGCCAATTCCCATTTCTTGTCTTTTAAGATACTTGAGGAGAGATAGTTCTAAAGATTATGGACTCTCTTATTTCCTCTTCTCAGCATTGTCAGAGTCTATAACCTGGCTGCTTTAGCTCATATTAAAAATGTTCAAAAAACTCAAAGACTCCTTGCACACATTCACAACTTTTCCGTGCAGCAAAAATTGTGTTTGCTTTGGACAAACATATGCTTCCTGTTTATTAGTGCAAGCTTTTAGCACATTTACTTCACCTTGAATAATGCTGACATTCTTTTTCAGCAATTGTGTTTTTGTTTGTGGCATGATAGCCCAGAAAATACCTTGGATGCTTTCATGGATAAGACATGGGAAGCTGTCCAAACTTTACTCTGGGTACAAGTATCCCAGTACTGTCCTGGAAATGTATGGCAACACTATGTGTGTTCTCCTACAGTAAGACCCTATTTCAGAAGGTGAAGAACTACTGAAAGGATTTGTTTAAATAGTAACATGAGTTGTAATTCGATTTGAACAGGAAATGTAGAGCTGGAAACTGCTGTGGAACTACAGTTAACTTTTGTATCAAGGTTTCTGATGGTGTAATAGTAGAGAAAATTCACCCACAGAAGGTTTGAAAACATTCATATAGTATAACATTTTCTCGGGAAGGTGAAACTGCACTTGTTGACCTAATACAAGCTTTGGACAGCTTTCACAATTTCAGTCTACAAGTGAATCTAATAAAAACTCAAAGTATCCTTTTTTGGGATGATATTCCTCAATTTCTATGTCACTAGTCTTTCAGGTGGAACTTCTTTGACTCCCTACCACCTAGCTGGCTCTACTCCTATGGCTAAATCATGTCCATTAGCCAAATTACAGATTTAAAATTTGTCTACTTTCATAATAGAAAATATTTTATATATATATCGAGGATTTCTCTTTTACTGATATCACCAAGTTGTTGAACATGAGCTGAGTACTGACTTTGGCTGAGTCTGTGGTAGTAAGACATGAGAAACAACCAGAGTAAGAGACAATGCTGAGTATTCAACATCCACACTGCACTTGTTCTGGAACTGCTGCATCAGACTACCTGTAATCAGTTCCCACAAACTAGATGAGTGTTAGTGGCACACTAACAGTGTGCATAAATGCACTATCTGGCCTGTTTTGTCTGAAAGGAATCCATTTCTCTGAACCTGTTCTTAATGTGTGAACAAAAAACACACTAAGTGGACTTGATCAGATTTGTTTCAAAAGCACACTCTAGATCCCAGTTAAAATAGTGATGTAGATGCAAACTTTGCAGTAAAGAGATGGTTGGGTTTGGGGAGCTGGGTAGAATTTAGGTGCTGCTCCTCCCAGTTTCTAGCCAGCAGTGAGTCATACATACTCCAGGTTTGCTCCATTTCTTTCAATGGTCTGCCTTCCACTCAGCACAGTCAGCACACCAAAACTACTGAAAAGCTTATTTAATTGCTGAAGGACTTCACCATTTGACTCAGGAAAAAAACCATATCGGTACCAATCTAGTATTTTGTCAGGAGGGATGTGATGCATAGAAACTAGTAATGGAAAGCACAAAGTTGGGAACATACAGAGAAAATGAAAATGTATAATATTTACATGGACAGATACTCTTGCTGAAGGGGAAATCATAAACTTTTCTTCTCTTGATAAAACTGACTAAAAATTTAGGATTAATTCCTTCAAGTAAAAAAGTCTTACTGAAAATACTTTGCAGCAGGAAGCTTTACTTTGTTATCTAAAACAGTAGTGAAAAGCACCTAAATAAAAATTTTAGTGATCAAAACCAAACACATATTCCTATCTTTAAAATTCCTCCCAGATCCATTTGTAGTTGCATGAAAAGAAAATAAAAATAGAATAAAATATACTAAAACAAAAAAAAAGTGAACCTCCAGGCTTTTTGCAGCTGTAATCACATAAAAAACTCTGATTAAGAAATTGCATGTTTGAGGATGAAAATGCAAATGATTCATATTCGTCTAAATCATAACTTCAAATGACTTTGCAGTCTTCTTGCTATTTTATGCAGTACTTACGTTATTAAGTCTGTTTTTCTTGTCTCTTTTCTTTTTCTATTTTTTAACAGCCTTTTATTTCCTGTTCTTGCCTTGTAAGGTAAAATTTTCATTGCTTTCTTCTGAAAGGAGACTGCAAGATGTTCACAGTAATCAAGTGTAATGGGGCATGTTCTTTGAACATTTAAAGACAGAGCTAGCACAAAAGGAAATAGAAAACAGTGGCAAAAAAGGCTGATCAGCTTCAGCCAAACAGAGGATGAGTCAACTGGGACCTGTGAAATACTCTCCAGTGCCATGATCAGCTATGTCCTAAGCAGGGCATACCAAAAACCAAAACCAGGGGAATGCTCGCTTCCTCTGGTGGTCAAATATATTCATGTGCCTCCTTTCATTTTAAGGACATTTAAAATAAAAAGCAGTGTGAAACAGCACAGTCAGAATAAGCTTTTTTCCTCTGCTTTTATTTGTACCACAGTGTCATAAATATGTCCCCCAACTTGTCCAGCCACCACACTTAAACCCAACCTGTAAGGTTTTGGCCCATTTTTTAAGTACTTCCTAGCATCTGTTTTCTTTGAGGATACTGGTCCCTGGTCTCAAAAGTGAAGGTTTGTTTGGGAAAGTTACTGTGCAAACATCTGGTGACCAGAGTAGAAAAAGCAAAAGCAGTAACTGCTAAATGCAGTCCTGCTCTCTGCTAAACAGCAGAGCTCTTCCCTGCTCTTTCTGTGCTTGCCCATCCTTCCACATGCCCTCCAGGTGAAAGCCATGGAGATGGTCCCTGAGGTCACCTACAATTTTGTTGGCCCCTTGTTTCTGTCCTGGAACTGAAATCTAACTAGTACTGTTGTTTCTCCTTTAAGTTTTGGGTACAAACACATTTCTGTGAGGACTCTCTTTGGTGTAAGATATCTTTTAGACTCTGAATTAATTTCTATCAAATATTACAAAAGTATTATATGGGTTTTGTGGACTGTACATGGCACAAAACAAACTCAGTAAAACACTGCCTTACCCAGGCATGATGGAAGACTGGTCCTCCTCTTTTGCATTTGCTGTAACAGATGTCACGTAAGTGAGCAGTCACAGGACAATCCTGAGCAAACCTGTCTTGGGATTTCAAAAAAGTAACTCAGATTCTTTTAAGCATGGACTTTTTTATTTAATAACTATTTCTTTCACTTTATGGATAATATATGTTGTGAGTATTTAAAAAACAATGTTGATAAGAATTTTTATGGTAATATGTATTTATTTATACATACACTTAGTACTCTGCAAGCATAGATAGGTGTACTTTCCATTAAATCGGTGGAGGTAAGTTTACATTCTGGATCTACTTTAAATGCTGTCAGAGAAGTTGTGTGCATATGAGCACATTGATAGTAAAAAGTTTTTTAGGTTTTGAGGTTTTTTTATTCTTATCCACTTACAGCATTGATATCTTTATTCTGTTAGTCAGGGACTAATAGAAATTAAACTATGCTTCCTTGTTGGCATGTCAAGCATGAAAATATAACTCACCTTGGAGCCTAGCAAGATCATGGAGCACATCCTCCTGGAAGCTATGCTAAGGCACATGGAAAATAAAAAGGTGATTTGTGACAGCCAGCATGGCTTCGCTAAGGGCAAATCGTGCCTGACAAAGTTGGTGGCCTTCTATGACAGAGCTACTGTAGTGGTGGATGAGGGAAGAACAACTGACATCATCTACATGGGATTATGCAAAGCATTTGACAATGTCCCATACATCGTCTTTGTCTCTAAACTGGAGACACATGGATTTGATGGTGGAGCACTCAGTGGATAAGGAACTGGCCGGATGATCACATTCAAACATTTGTAGTCAACAGCCGATGTCTGAGTGGAGACTGGTGATGAGTGACCCTCAGAGGTCTGGATATCAGGTATCTGGATACCAGGTCTTTGGTCGGAGTGTAAAAGAAATTTGCAATGCGGGCTTTCTGTCTGTTCAATAATTTTAATCAATTTAATATTTACTGGTGCATTTTTGAGGGTCATGTGCTATGTAATCAGCCTCAATGATAAAGAATGAAGGTAAAGAAAGTAACTTTCTTACTAAATATCAAAAAGGACTATATTAAAAGAGCAAAATGGTAAAAAAAAAAAAAGGAGTTCACAACTCCGAACAGAGGGGAAAAGATCAAGGTTAAATGAGTAACAGACTTTTCCCTTTTTATAACCTCTGTGTCTGTGTGTGTGTGTGTGTGTGTGTGTGTGTGTATGGACATATAACTACCAATTTTATAACCTCTGTGTCTGTGTGTGTGTGTGTGTGTGTGTGTGTATGGACATATAACTACCAAATGACTTGTGAAGAAACCACTGACACTTTTGAAACCGTGGGATGAGTTCAGTGACAGAGCAGACAGAAAGATAAATGACCAGAGAAAATTGCATTAAAACTATCATGTTCTGCCTATGTAAGAGGACTGGGACTGAAGCCAGAAACAAACATAAATGACCTGTGAGAGAATTGATAAATATTGAGGAAAAATAGGATAATGCTGAAACAGGTTAGTGTTAAATTGATTCAACAAAGTGTCAGTAGTAGGAGGGAGTTTTTCTGCGCTTCTCAAATCAGTGGAAAAGTGATGAAGGAGTAGAGAAAGGAGAGAAAAATATTTAGGAATCATTCAATCTGATGAGATTTTCTCAGGTGACTCTGTCTACTGTTTTGTTCTGTTGGTCTCATGGCCAGTTGGTTTTTTGTTAGAGCTTGCTTCAGTTTGCTTTTTTTTCAAAAGACTCTGTTCTCTTCTTTCTTCAAGCAAAATCGTCTGACAGCAAGGTCTTTGCAGTGGATAATGTGCATGAGGGCTGTGTGTACATAAGGATGCAAGTCTCATATAGGACTGCACTGTACAGCCCTTCCCCTGCAGAGTCCGTTTGCACACAGATGTGCAGGACACACCACCATGTTGCGCAGGGTGGTCACACTTTCCCAGAGGCCTCATGGCCAGTAAGCGAATATGGAGGTAACTCACTACCCAAAGAATGAACAAGTCAGACTGAGAAAAAGAAAAAGCAAATACTAACCTTCCTTTAAAAGTCCTTCATGTTTATTGTCACCTACAGTTTTATTAATGAGTGTAACTGGCTGTATTCAAACACAATGCTGTAAAATTTAATTGGGTAAACATAGTGAGCATTAGCTGGAGCTGTTTCCAGTCATGTATAATTACATGAAGCTCATACTTCAATAATTAGTGGAGCAAAATGAAATTATTCTGCAATTAGAGAAGCTCTCATTTCACCTTTTCTGACATGGATCCTCATTTAATTTAGGTTTTTATCTACTGACAGTCCCACTCCATTAGATATAGAAGACATTCCCTCGCCCACCAGGATATTTTTGAATGAGGCAATATATCCAAGAAGACCTAAGAAAATAATAAATCCCAAAACATGTCTGGTTGTCCAGGGAATTTTGGGTCCAGTTTTTCTAACCAGTAGAAGAGCCAAGTGGTAGAAGCACCTGCTGTTGGTGAGAAGCAAAATCCTTCTTAGGGTAGTCAACGCCCCCCAGCACTCCCTGGCATTCACAAAGCTCCCATGAGTCTCTTGCCTCCTTCTCACACCACACCCAGGAGCCCCTTACTCTCTTTTTCCAGATCTTGGGCTTTGAGTGAAGACTTAGGATAGTAATGAACCTGTTATATCATATTAAAAGGCATAGAAAATTTGTTCTTCTCTGCAGATACACTGAGAGTCACCCATGCATGCATTGGTCATTGGCTCCCTCTGGCTGAGCAGGAGGACACAGTGACTGTGACACAACACAGCTAACATCACAGTTTCCTCCTCATCACAGCTCTCATGAACGCCTTGATCACTAACATCCCTTCCACTGCCACAATGTCATACAGCTCAGTGATCTGCTCCTGCCTTCCCAGCAGTGCCTCTGCTTCTCTGCCAGCCTGGGCACTTCTTTTCCCGCTCTCTCTGACCTTTCCAACCAGTGCCTATTTTCCTAACCTCTCTTTACAAAGTAACACAAGATAAATAACTGTTATCTTTCATGAGAGCTAACATTTAACATTCTTCTTTCTTTCTCTAAGACATTAAACATAGAATTAGCAAGTCCAAATAACACTTGAAATATTTCCCAAACAGGAGAGGAATTAAAACTTTGATAGGAATATGCTCAGAGTTTCTGAGAAATTAAAGATACTTGGAATCACAGAAACACTAAATTATTTACTGCTTCACAACTTAAAACCAGTCTGGAAACACAGAAGGATATTTTATTTTACCCTTTCAGGGATAAAGCCTTCAGAGGACAAGCATCTGTCCTTTTTCCTGGTCCCTCTAGTGTACACCATGCCCTCAATTTTTATTTCATTTTGTAAAGGCCATTTATTGTATCTTCAATTATTCTAAGTGTCACTGTAAAATTCTATATCTTAACATTCTCTTAATTCAACCTAGATGACATAAGTTGTTTATAAGTAAAATCTCCCTTCCAAATTTGCACTACTCAAACCGTGGAAGGCAGCAACAGGGAATGCAACACTCCTTCATTTCTGAGATCATTCCTGGAGCCAAATTAACAAAGGCATTTTGCTGAAGGAGAGTATC
This sequence comes from Corapipo altera, assembly GCF_003945725.1. Lineage (NCBI taxonomy): Eukaryota > Metazoa > Chordata > Aves > Passeriformes > Pipridae > Corapipo > Corapipo altera. Next base: position 12,462,133 of record NW_020884872.1, read on the forward strand.
TTGCAGGAGGAGCTATCTCATCACTCCTAATGTGTTGGATGTATTGGATGTATTCTCAATGGGTAATATGTGATTAATAGGTATTATTTCCTCATTTCAGACAGTAATATAATGTTTCATGGATAGTGACTGCACATCAATAGATGCATATAAACCATTATTATAGACAGTCTATTGACCCAGAAGGCATTAGAAACAGATAAACCACTAATTGAGAGGTCTATTTATTATTAATTTGTACAGTACTTGCAAATGAAACCTCAAAATAAAGCATGACTAAACTTCCATCACAGGATGTTAATCACCATAAGAGGTAAGATCCAACAAAATTTTTATGGCTGATAGTGCTTTGCTATTTATATCTGCAGAAAGCCTTGAATTTGATTCTCATCCTGTCATAGAAAAGATACTACCAGTCACTGTTGCATGTTCATGGTAAATAAATCATACTATGCCTGACAGAAATTCTGTAATTTCTTTGTCATAGAGTTTAATACTGAAGATAAAACAGAGTTCTCTTGAGCTATCAAGTATGACTTAATAGAACATTACTGCCTCTATTGAAAATTATTTCTTTTGCTAATTGCTTTTCATTAAATTTTTATTATCACTAAGGGAACATTATAATTTTCTAATAAAACAAAGGAAATCTTATTTTCCAGTCTTACTTTTTACCACCATTTGGATCAATTCAAACAAGTCCCATTTTCCTCTGAGAAAGATGAAGTTGCATCTCCAACCAGCTGTGTAATGAACCAATGAGTAAACTGATGCAAGTAATGAGCAGATCCATGAGATTCTGATTCACAATAAATGCCAAAGTAAAATCAAGAAGATATTTTTTAAGACAAGAAAAAAGCTTCCCTGATATGATGCATGAATTTGCTGCAGCACTTTGGAAGTCAGCAAACAATTGGTAATCATCAGGCCAAGAACAATTTTTAAAAATTGTTCCAGAAACAATACATCATCTCCTCCTACTGCTGGTCAGTGCTGTGCTGCTGACATTACAAGACAGATTTTTTCATTTCAGTGCTTCATACAATGAAGCACTTGGTGTATGGCTATACCAAAGGGCAGTGAACAGAAAACAACTGGCATCTTCAGAGAGCAGGACTAGCAGAAAATATTTCTACTTATACTACCTTTGCAACATGTCCAGTGTACCTTTGAATCTTCTGAACTGCATACATTACTGCATGCAGTCAGGCTACAGAAACTCGTATTCAGACAGTCAGCTTTAAGACATTTACCTCTATTAACCAAAGTAGCTCAACAATAATAAGTAAAGAAATAGGGCAATTCAGAGCTGGAGTTTTACTTAGGTGTTCCACATCACCCTCAGGAAAACTCTGTCCTTCCCCAATGGCTCCTTTTGGCCTCCACCTCACCTGTTATATCTCTCTATACAGGTATATAAGTAAAATGTATAAAATTATCAGACAATATCACCATTCTCCCTTAACATATTGAGGTATATTGGACACCAGACAAGTGAACACGGCTGAAGTTTGTAGCCTCAGACACCTTGCCCCCTAAATGGAACACCTACATTTCCTATAAAGTCAGTGATGGAGACCAACACCTCTGAAGACGTTTGGAAGCAGACCTGGAACCAGGTCCATTGAGACATTCCTCAGGAAACTAACTGTTCCTCCCTGGTGTTTATGAAGGTAACCAACAGACAATCCTAGGCACCAGTCACAGACTCGGATAATCCAACTACTGAATCGTCTGCCCAGAATAGGTGCCTGGTGGAAGAGGACAAGGTCTTTAAAAAGAAAAAATTAAAAAGGCAATATCCTGCCTGTATTTGTTTCATCGTTTGGTGATTAGAAGGGTCATATGTTTTATTCTCCCTCAGCTACAGAGTTAGGAGGAGACATAACACACTAAGAGATCTACGGAAGACATCCCATTGCCAATGAGATAAGTCATGGCTGGAGGTAATTCCTGGCCAGCAGTACACAAGACTGAGTCTCACTTATATCAAGACGTGAGCAGAACTGGGATTTTCAGTCTTACTTCCTGGAGAGTGTAGAGTTTTTGTGTGACACTAGCCGTGGGAAATATGCAGGGTCAGCCTGTTCTGTGGGACAACACTGGATATCCTTCCTCACTGAGCAACAGACAGCCTCCTTTAATTTTTTCTTCTCTAATTTTTGGGTTGTGCAAAGAAAGCCCATTTCCAGCCACTAGATATAGAGGTGTCTTTTACTCCAACTCTTCTTCACCTGAGTCTTCAGGGTATTTGCATGTATTTTGGCAGAATTGTATTCCAATTCACTTGTCCACAGAAGGCAAAAATGTCCATTTACACCATTTCCACTTGCTGGGGTTCAGTTGCAAAAGAATTCCATATGTCAGGTATGCTTTCCCCCTAGACTGGGCTTTTCTGCGTGTGCATTGACAATCCATGGTTGCCAACCACAGGGTTTTCAAGAAGAGAAACTGTCAGTGCCTGTAGACAGGTTTTCTCCAGGAACTTCTGTATGTTTTAAACATGTAAATCCCAATCCAGCAGGCTGAAATCTTTCAACCATTGTCTGAGTGGTCATATTATTGCTTGTGCTTTTCCTCTGAACCTAAGTGTGCAATTTGTGACTCACGCCAAAACTCAAGCCTCTAAATTCCTTAGACTTAGGTCTAAGCCAGCCTTCATTAATTAGGCAGCTGACGTAGTTGTGTTACATGCCAAAGATAGACAAAAGTGTGTTGTAACAATTACGCTTGTCTTCTCTTCAAACAGAATTATCTCTGAAGGGGATTTACTGTTGAATTTGATTGCTTTCCATGTAAAATCTATAACCACAGTCTAGTCCCTAACAGGCTTTCTGAAGTCTCTACTTCTCCCCTTTTTGAGGGTACAAGCATGGGGTTTTTTCTCCCATAATTGTACTGTATTGTCTTGTTAGCTTTATAATCCAAGGGGGTTTTTGCAATTTCTAATTCACTTGACTCAAATTGGAGATGGAGACATCATTAAGGTTGAGTGAAGGTTTCTTGAGAACTAGCCCAAAAATTACAGACTGATGAATAATTTCTGAGAGAAGTAAAGAAATTGTGTTCTGAGAAAAAGATTATATATTTAATTTATATTCACATTAGCAATTTAAATTTTGCAAGTGATTAATGTTCCAGGAGACTAGTGAAAGCTCAGTAGTGTTCAACAGTCTGTGGGTAAGTACATTTTGGTTTCTTCCTATGGTGGAAAATGTGCATATGAGAACATTCAGCAGTCCCTTGTCCATTTGTACACTTACGACAATTCTCACCAACTGTGCTTATAACTCTTGTTCTCTTTTTCATTTGGTTTTATGGTTCCTTTTTTAACTTTTCCTTTTTTATGATGTTTCAGATGTGGTTTCTCAGGTGCAAAAATATCTTAAGTAAATAGTAAAAATATGCCCTAATATGTAATATGTAACAATTGCATTGAACTGTCACGGCAATTACTCTTTCATGTGCTTTACACCTGTGGTTTTTTAACAACAAACTTAGTTGAATACATTATCAATAAAAAGTCTGCTAGCATGTTTTAAACTGTTCTCTTTTATAATTTCTATTATAGCTCAGGGTTCTCTAACTAGTCTACCCATTCAGGTGGATGTTGCAAGTCTGAATGTGAATTTTCCTAATACACCATAATTATAGAACTGCTAAATAATGTTTTGATCACCCACAGGGAAAGTAATATGCAGTATTCCTGATTTTTTTTTCTTACGCATTTAGTCACAATATATAACATATTAGTTTGAGCAAAATAGAGGTACATCCATTTTTGTTTATTATAGTTTAAATGAAAACTTCTGAGGGGACTGTTTGAACACTGCATGCAGTGGTATAACTATAGTAAGGTAACTTTTTCTAATGGCAGTGGCGATAAGATGGTATTAAACCATAAGTGGTGTTAAGAGCTGGGAAAAGAAAGCTGGATCAAAGGTTCTTGAACATTTTCTTATTTTTTTTTTTACCAGTATCCCAGTTTCCAAGTTCTTCATTCGCACAATACCCTGTTTCAGAACATTTATGTTCAGTGTGTGTCCCTGAACAAAAATGTATTATTTATTAAAACCACTTTTCCCAATAATATATCCCACAGGGTTACTGTTACTAACAGCAATTCTAGCTGACTTTCCTACAGGGTTCCATTTCAGAAAACCATTTATCACGTGACTAATTTTGAGCAAAATGTGCCCTACTAAGGCCTTGTTCCTAAGGTTTGAATCATTCTCCAGAGTGAACAAATTTAGTATTCTTTATCGCATAATGCCTGATACAATCCTTTTTGTAACTTCTGAAAACTTCTGTAGAGCAGATTTGATTTTTTTTCTTTTTAATACTTTAACTCCAGACCTCCTGAATGTCACACACATTTGCACCAAGTTGATTCCTTTATCTGTTTGGTTCTGTCTCTTTTTCCTACATTGACATGTCAGTCCATATATATATTTAAATGGATATAAATCAGTGTATTTTTAGCAGTAAATGACAGTGTTTACTTGAATTGATATCACTTTCATTGACACATCTTTCCTCGTCCTTACTTAAAAATGTTAAGAATATGTTTCCATTCACATTTTGGGTAACCTACATTTGAATGCAACAAATCCACTCTTTCTCACAACTTTTTAAATGGAGGAAACAACCTTGTTTGATCACTTACTCATTTTCTCCATGCTTTATACAGGTTTTGTTCATCATAAAGAATTTCAAAATTCTGGGCTGCACAAGATAGACAATAGAGAAGATTTTTTATCTTTCTTGTCTTCCATTTTAAAGAATTACTTTCTTATCTAATCAGCTGTTACTTCTCATAGAAAATCTCCTTGCTGGGGAAAAAAAATCCACTATCAAACTTGCGCAGCTTCTGGAATTAATTTTTTTTTAGGGAGAAGTACATGTATGTACATGTATACATATATGTGTATTTGCGTGTTTCTATGTGTGTAATTAAATATGTGTGTGTATACATGTGCATATAAATTACATCAACTCAATTGTATTCTAAACTTTTCCTAATATAAGATACTTTGTTTCAGGACTATTCAGGTAAATAGGATGTATAGGTCTGGGATAGAATGTTAAGATTAAAAACACTGTCACAATGTTGTCAGTCTGTGAGGGAATCTGGAGAAGCCTCTGACTGAAGAGAAAGGCAGACTCTGTACATATGGTGAGTGGTAATGCTGTGTGATGAATTTGCATATTACCCCATTTAGCTGAAATCATGTTGGGCTGAGGAAGTAACATCCCTTTGGCGTAAGCACAGGCTCTCTGAAGAGATCGCAAAGCCTCGAGTGCTTCAAGACCTATGTAAAGATGCTTTAACTGAAGTATCTGCAGTCAACTTTTAAAGGCAGCTGAGCAGCCAGAGATACAAGTCTGCAATTTTGAAAATGTTTTGCAGCTCCTGAATACTCTTTCAAAGTATATGTATCTTATATACTGACAAAAGCCATTTCTGAAATCAAAAGTTTTTTTCATGAAGACAAAAATTTGACTTTCCAAAAAGTAGGTTTGCTTCACATACACTTTTCATAGGAGGGATCTGACTAGCAGAATATCAAATGGAAAAACAGACAGACCTATTCAGAGCTGATTTAAGATACATACAACAAAATGAAAATCAAGAAGGTTCAAAGAAACATAAAGGTGGGCTAAACCTGACCCTGAGAATTGAGTAAAACTAGCTAATAAGACAGCATTGGTGCTCTAAAGCAGTAGAGTCAGCAGATAAAATATGTGGAATTAAACTTTTGGTCTCATTTTTTAAGCAGTAAGTACTAAGAACTTTCCAGGTTTTGTGTGTATAAAAATAGTTGTCCTCTTAGTTTAGTTGATTTTCTAAAAGTTGGTTCTGAAAGAATACCAACTGAATCAAAGAAAAAATGTATTGATATGGGTATGGTTATAGATGTGGGAGATAAAGATCATGTGATAGAAAGAGAGAGAGAGATTTAGACATAGGTAAAAGCCTAATATAAAGGTAATGAAGAATCATCTGGAAAAAAAAAAAGAAAACAAAACAAAACAAAAAAATTACATGAGTGATTTTCCTAAGTGAAGCCAAACCAATGGACAATTCTTGACCTACAGATAAAATCAAAAACATAGATTTATTTTCTTTGATGAAAGAAAGTGAAAGACAAATCTTGAGAAATAATTAACTACATCTAAATTCAAGTAGCTGAGTCACTTCCACAGTGCTAGATGGAAAGAACTCACAAGTTTATAAATGTGATAATACCTCTTATTCATAGATTCTGCTTTAATAATGTAATTTAAGACATGATTCTGAAAAGAAAGCAAATGGAGATTCTTTCCTCCTGTACATGATTTATATTCATTGGATTAGTTTTTCCCCAAACTATGGAGTACAGCAGACCAGATCACGACAGAATTTAGCCCTTAGGTGTAATCACAGGAAGGAATAAAGTATTATGTTTGCAGTGATTAATGTACACCTATCATTAGGTAAGATAAAATTAATCACAGAATTTAGCTCTCATATTTTTCAAAAATCATCCTTAAAATCATTCTAACACAGATTCACAAACACTATGTGAATTCCCATTCTTATTTCTCCTTTGGCCTTTCAGTGTTCCCTGAAACGTATCTCTCCATCCATTCAGTTTTCCATTTCTTAGCACTGCCTTTTAGCCGACAAGTCTATCATTTTTTGGCACTCCATTATTTCATGAAAACATTCTGGTCGTAAATCCCCAGAGGTTCAGAAACTTAGTGGTGGGACAGTAAGTTCTAATTGTGCTGGAAAAAATTGTTGTACACAATCCCCTGAGTACTGCAGTACTACAAAGTGGCAACGTTCACACCATTGCCACCAACTGGGGAATAAGCCAGGCCAAACAGAGCAACAAATGTTCCTTGCTGCCTCTCAACGTGAAAAACAGAAGACTGATCACCTCTACGGTATGCATGCCAGTGCACCCAGAGTAGGGAACACACAGAAGGAACTGGAGCTCCGCACCCAGTCAGAAAGCTATGATATCATAGGAATAACTGAAACACGGTAGGACAACTCACGTGACTGGAGGATCGTGATGAATGGCAATAGGCTGTTTCATAAATACAGGTAGGGAGGAAGAGGCAGAGGAGTTTCACTTTATGTTAAGGAGAACCTTGAATGTATAGAAGTAAACTATGGCAATTATGGGAGCCCTATTGAATGCCTCTGGGTCAAGATCAGAGAGGTCATCTCCAATGCAGAGGTTACAGTAGCATCTGTTGCTGGTTTCCACACCAAGATAATAAGGCCAAAGAAGCATTATTGTAGGGAACCGAGATTATATGACCCTGAGAGACACTTAAGGGAAACTTGGCAAGATAAAAGCGGACGTGGTGAGATGTATCCTTGTGTGTGGGAAATTACTTGGGAGTATTTTTCTCATGGACAGTGAATGCTTAACTAAAAAGTAGATATAGAGAAAAGTTGTTAACAGGAATTTATTGCCGATGTAACAGGGTATATAAACCATGAAAGAACGGTAATAAATGATTCCATTATACCACATGGGGTCCGTGCCTGAGTATGTCACGCGTTGCTTGGGTCACTCAAGCAAGCTTCAGGTCAACAGAACTGAATTCTTACGGGTGACTTCAGCTATCCAGGTATTTGTTGGAAGAACAGTACAGTAGTTCACATGTCATCCATCAAGTTCCCGAAATGCATAGAGAACTCCCTCCTCATAAAAATCTTAGATGTGCCAACTGGGAGTGAGGTAGTGCTGGACTTACTAATCTCAAACCTAAACAACCTGCTTTGTAATATCTCGGTTAGCGGTAGCCTTGACTGCAGTGATCGCAGTATTGTGGAGTTTGGGATCCAGCTGGGCATGCTGAAGATTAGTGTTAAGAAAAAGGTTTTATATTTTAGAAGAGCAAATTTCAGCTCACTCAAAGCTCTGTTGGGAGGAATTCTGTAGGCAGTTTTAATGGAAGATAAAGGAGCTAGGAGTGCTGGGAGTTTTTCAAGAATGCTCTCCTGGAAGCACAAAAACCATTCCTCCTCTTTAAAGGTAAGGGAAGCAGACAGAGCAAGAGACCCCCTTGGCTTAACTGTGAGATTCTGAGTCTGCTCAAAACCAAAAAAGAAGAGTACCAGTCATGGAAAAGTGGATGAATACTCATTGAGAACTACAACATTGTCCCAGGGCATGCAGAGATGCACCTCAAAAAGAAAAAACTCAAACCAAATTGAAATTGGCCAGAGATATTAAAAGCTAAAATAAACGGTTTTTCAGGTACATAAACAGTAAGCAGAAACAGGCGGATAATATTGGTCCACTGTCAAACAGGAGAAGTGAATTAGTCAACAACAGTGTGAAAAAGGCAGAGGTTATCAATACTTTCTTCACCTCTGTCTTTACCAGCACTGCTGGGCCCCCAGCCTTGGAAACAAAAATCCAGGTTGATGCAAGCACAGACCCATCATCAGTGAAGAAAGAGCTGGGGTGTGAACTACCACGGGAGCTTGACCCATAGAGTTGATGGGTCCTGTCAATATCCATCTGAGGTAGTTAGGGGAGATGACTGTGAGGCTGCTCTCCATAACCTTTGAGAAGCCATGGAGACATTGGGGGACATCCCAAAAGACTGGAAAAATGCTAATATCAGCCCCATCTACAAGAAGGACTTGAAAGAGGATCCAGGAAATTATAGACTCATCAGCTTTACTTCAATCCCTGGGAAAGTTATCAAATAAATCATCCTGGGGGCTATAACGAGTAAAATGAAGCATGTGATTGGGAAAAGCCAGCATGGATTCACCAAGAAAAAGTTGTGCTTGACAAATCTAATTGCCTTCTACAACAAAGTAACCTGATCAGCTGACGCGGAGCTAGTGGTCATACCATTATCTATCTGATTTCTCCAAGGCTTTTGATATAGTTTTCCACACTGTCCTCCCAGAGAAACTGATGTGTGATGGTCTAGACAAATGGTCCACGCAGTGGACGGGGAACTGGCTGACAGGTCACACTCCGATGGTGGTAGTAAATGACTCCTCTTCAAACTGTCAACCTATCACAAGTGGAGGTCTCCAGGAATAAATATTGGGCCCAAAACTGTTTAATGTATTCATAAGTGGTCTGGATGATGTGATCAAATGTACCCTAATGAAATTTTCCAATTATACCAAACTGAGTGGAAAACGGACACTTCAGAAGGGAAACCTGTCCTGCAAGAATATGGGGATAGGCTGGAAGAGTGGGCTACCATGGACAAGTATAAGGTCTTGCACCTGGGAAAACATAATCCAGGAGAGCAACACAGACTGGGGTCTATCCAGGCAGGAAGCAGATATGTGGAAAGGGACTTGTGGGTCCCAATGGACAACAAGCTCAATATGAGCGAACACTGTGGTGCTGCCACATCAAAGGATGCAACAGGATGCTGTGTTGCATCACCAAGTGCATCACCAGCAGAGACAAAGAAGTCATTATCCCACTCTACTCAGCACTGGTCAGATGACACCTGTAATAGTGTGTTCAGTTTTGGTCCCTGCTATACAAGGAGATGTGGACAGGCCAGACAGGGTCTAGAGAGAGGCCACAAAAATGATCAAAGAACTGGCAAGCGTGCCATATGAGGAGAGGCTGGGAGAATGGGGTTTTTTCAGTTTTGAGAAAACAAGGCTTAGGGGAGCCCTTATCACTATGTTCCAGTACTTGCAGTGTGACTACAAAGATGTAGACTCCCTCTTTTACAAGGGGTCCCATGGAAAAGATGAGAGGTAATAGGTACAAGTTACTCCTGCGGCGATTCCGATTGGACACATAAGGAAAATTTTTGCATAATGAGAACAATCAGCTGTTGGAATAACCTCCCCAAGGAAGTGAAGGATTCTCCAATGTTGGATTCTTTTAATATTCAGATGGACAGCGTGCTGAGCCATCTTGTCTAGACTATGGTTTTGCCAAGAAATGTTGGACCAGATGATCCTTGAGGTACTTTACAATCTGGTATTCTATGATTCCATGATTCTATGATACCTTTGTGCCAAAAAACATTAAAATCAAGAGAGGGAAGCCCAATATGGAGCCACACAAAAGCATAAGACTGGATTATTTTATCCTTCCACCAGGGGAAAGGACAAATGCTACTTCCCCAATGAAACTACTTGCAGGTTAACACTACAGATTAGATCGTGAGCCTTTTCCTGTTTTTTACTTGTGGACACAAATTGGAAAGGAAACATGTTTCATTATTTATTCCATTGCAGTGAATGGTTTTCTTTTTCCCTACCTTGTGAATGTTTCTCATTAGAAATTAACAAAGGAAGTTCACATATTTTGAACTGTAAATAAAAAGTGGCACTATCTTTTGTGCAATTAATGATTGAATGTAAGAAAAGAAAAAAAAGTGTAAAAAGAATTGAAAGAAAGTCAGGTATAGAGTGCCCTCTTTTGGGCAAAAAGGAGGTAAGGACGTGAAAGAAGTCAGAGATTTTTTTTTTAATATTGCAGTCACAATTTCACAGAACCTTGAAAGCAAAATCATGCTTTATTCATATAAAAGCTAAAATGCTGACTAGAATGAACACCCCAGTTAGTTAAAGATCAGCCACTCACCAACTATTGTCTTGTAGATTCAAACACAGTCACGTACAGGAGGGGAATTATAAAACCAGGACCTGAGCAAGCACTGCAAAAATGAAAGAAAGGAAGGTCAGCAAAAGCAACGATAAAGCAACTGCCCTCAGCAGAGAACAGAATAACACTTACAGTGTCCTAGAGGTGTTAAAGAATTTTGTAATTAGATATATGCCATTACACCATGTAAACATTTTTTCAAAGGTTTTAGACTTCAATATTACCAATTAGTTTGAATTCTCCAGGATCTTGTCAAGCTTGAAGATAGGAGTTATGTTTCATTGGTTGTTAAGAATGTCAGGGAAAGAGTAAGCACTATGATGAAGATATTTGTCAAGGCAGCCGTCACATGTCCAATCTTTCTGCTGTCAGGATTAATTGAGAAAAGGCAGTTGTTCCTCCCCATGGAGAGCTGAGCACAAGTTGTGGAGACTCACAGCTGTCATGAGCCTTTTTCCATGCACTCTGTTCCTGGTCATTGGTTTGTGAGATAAGAAAAAGTTTAATTTCCCTGGTACCACATGGGTCTGCCCCAGCATCCATGTGCTCCAGCAGATTCCTTCAGCATCACAGCAGGATGAGCTTTAAATAGTTTCTTCTAATGGCACAGGCTCAGAAAGAGATATGTGTTACTGCAACACAGGTCTAGCACTGCCATCAGACATTTGCTGCACTTGGAAGTTGTTCTTTGCAACTGGGTTTTAACAGGAATAATAAGTGAGAAAAGAAAATAAAAGGTTGAATAAACATAATACATAATTAATATGTTAGAGGAAAAAGTATCATGTTGGATCTAGAGCCTTGATAGATGTAAGGTTGCTGTCAATCCATGTCCCATGATATAGTTGGTAGTGAGGTTGAACAGGTATTCCCTGTAGAGACATGCACACAGAGCACATACATACACCACATATATACTTACATGAACAACTATACACATATTTACATATACACATATATATGCATACATGGTCAGCCACCCAGATCACAGGCAGACAGAGCACCAATGTATAAACATAGGCAGCACCAAATACCTCATCCTGCTTCCCTCTCTCTGGCTAAGCAAGATAGAATCCACTAGTAAGAACACGTGTGTTTCAGCCCTACCTGTCACTGTGTCCCTGTGCTCCTCTGCACTTGTGTAAGTGGTCCTTAGACGTCTCCAGGGATGTGCCTGGCAGTAGCCGGGCAGGATGTTATTTGGGTTCCCCCCATTCATTTTCTAAGCTTTTGTCATATCCTTAACAGCACACAGACATGCTATGCTTCAGAAACTGCAGTTGCTGTTTTAGATAGCACTAGCATTGAAGTCAATGATGTGTAAGTATTCGAGTATGGCCCATTCCTCACTTGAGATGTGGCAGGGACCCAAAATATCCTCTTAGTGCTTCCAAGCTCAGAATGGGACTAGTCACAGTAAAAGCCACTGTGTTAACAAGATGGTAGAGACTTTTCTGAGTGCTTGCAATATCCTCTGCAATCTCTGTGTCCTTTTCTCTATGTCTCTGTGTCCCTCCCCCACTCCTCCATAGAGCTGTCACCCAGTATTGACACAGTGTACAATGCCACCAGTTTGCCAGGAGGCTGGAGCACGTTGGTTTGCCAGCACCCAGCACAGAGCACCAACACCTCTCCACCGGGTTCAGAGCACTGTGCTAAAACAGCTACGGTTTTGCCCTGATGGAATAGGTAAATGTAGCCTGACTTAGCCTGCACTTAGCGGGATTCATGTCTTGATTTACGCACATAAGACATACAGGATGAAAAGAAAAAATGTATCTGACAAAAAAAGGGGTTATTTCTCTTGCCCCACTCTGATTGACAACCTGATCACTCCTCGTTTGAAAAGGTGGAACTGAAACATTAAAATGCCACCTGCAGTATAACAAATGTATTTTCATGATCTCCTCAGACAAGCAAGTTTATGCAGGTTTTCATGCACACCAAGCCGGCTCCTTCACCCTATAAAGTGATTAGGAGTCGCTTGACTTTAAACACTCATTCATGATAGTGGCTCTTCTGCATAATAATCTACTGCAGAAAAAAAAACACTTAAGGGACTGTTTGTAGCTTTCTAATGTTATTTACTAACAAACCAGTCATATTTTCTATAACAACTGCCACTTCATTGGGTGCATATGTTCTTGACTCAAAACTATGAAGCAGATTTAACTCAACACCATATGGTGCGATGTGAACTTCTGTGCTTTTTATACCATTTTAAAACAGCAATTATATTGCAGAAAGTGAGTTTTATTCTCTGACGTATGTTAGTTTCAGGTAACATTTCACCCAACATTTTGAACCTCCTTAGTTCTCTTAGATTGATTTCTAAATATCAGCTTACACCTCTACTCTGTCAGGCAAACCCTGTCAGAGGAATACTATTTGGAGAAGGAAAGGAGGATATGGTTACCAAAACAACTGGTATGAATAGAACTATAGCAGTTGGGTTTGCAGTCATTCCTTTCCTGGTTTGTGCCCGCAGCAGAATGACAGCTGTACAAATGTACTAAGTAGTCTCTATTTTCAGAATGTACTGAACTAATAATTCAGTCCTGATGAATGTCATTGGAATCTAACAGCCTGTTTAGATTACTGCTTCTGCTATTACAGAGGAATTGAATGCAGAAATGATAAGGCTTTAATTTGCAATGAATAAATATCATGTTAAGGGCATGAAAATGGCAGTGGGTTGGGAACCGTGGAGTGAATGTATGGATTTCCTGTGTTTTCTGAGAGCTCTGAAAACACAGATATAAATACCCTTTCTTCATTTATCATAAGGTTTATACTTAGTGTAGGAGAAAACATTAAAACATATTTTTAACATTTTCAGTTAATTCTATGCTAGATTAGTCTTGACTATCATGCAGTATGCCTGAAAAACTGCTGCTTTTGGAAGAATGAGGATTAAGCCAAGCCAACTGGAATGTCCAGAATGGAAATTAGTTGGAACTGGGAATTAGTACCTGCAGTCCTCATTCACAGCAGCTGCACTAATGACAGAATATATCACGCTCCAATTTGGGAATGAGAAGTGGGTCATTGTTTGCTCTCTTCATTTTTTGTAGATAGTTATACGCTCTTTATACTTCAAATTCTAGATGTTATTGAAAACACTGGGTTTAATAAACCCAGAAAACAATTTCCACAGGTTTGCAGTCCCCTAGTCATCCTCAGATCAAAATTTGGAAAAATCTTATTTAAACCACTTGTGATTAACTAAATAGCAAAGAGAAGAATAAGACAAATCTTCATGGATCTATGAGTTAGGCACAGGAGTACAGTTCCAGAGTGTCAACTTAAATACATATAGATATGAGTCAAAATATGAGGTAAAACTTCTAAAACTGTTCTTTTTTGTTCAGTGCAAGGGCACTGTCTTAGTCTGTTCCACAGCTCCCAGAAAATATTTCTGGTTGGAAATATTTATTCCAGGGACACATGTTCTTGGTCATGCCTAGTTAAAGCACATAGTGGTCACAACTCCAATGTTAAAATACAGTCTATGTTACTTTTACTATGAGTATGAAAGGCTGAGGTATAGGAGAAAGAAAGACTTATGGCAAAAAGAAATTAACTTCTTAACTCCAGATGGGGTTAAATTGCATGTTGAAATGTCCCAAAATTATAGCACTAAAGTCACTCATAAACAGAACACAAAGGTGTCATCCATCAGCACAAGGCACTTAAGGTGCTTTATTTTTACTCCACTGCCCAAGCATCAAGTCCAGGGTTTGTTCAGTTATTTCTAATAAGAATTTTACAAGATCTTACACCTTTAAACAAGCGTTGCCAATAAATACCAAACTCATTTATACAAAACTCATTTTGTCAGTGTTTTTAATTTTGAAAAGGTCTCCCAACAAGTTTTGTTCTAACTTAAATTTCTGTAAAGTCGTATATGAAGGATTAGCTTCATGGGCATTTGTGCTGGAGAAGCAAAATATGAGTACCACACAGGCATCTGTCATTCAGACAGGGGTTACTTTCAGCTTGCCTGCGATCTAACCTCACATTGTTTTTAATGTTCAACTGTCACATCATAAAGGACTTGTATATAACAGAGGGATTATACAGAGAGGGCAAGTAGGACACAGGTAATTGACCAGATGTGCGAAGCTTATCTGCTGAGTTTAAAGAATCAAGTCTTTTCTCTTCAGTGGAAGTCTGGAAGAGAAAAGCAATAGACTGTGTTTTGAACAAAACCGTCAGCTTTCCAATGAAAGACACAGGGCTACTTTTTACTTCTAATCATTAAGGGGATTTTCTAAGACAATAGGCCTGACTGTGCCCTTCTGTTTTCAAGAAGAAAAAAATAGAGGTACTCAAAATCAAGTGACTTTAACCAGGTATATATCTAGTTAATATGTTGTTGTAGTACTTGTGATAGTAATAGTAGTAGTAGTGATAGGACAAAAACTGGATGAAATTAAAGGATAATTTGGCCCATTAGAGATTGAATAAATAGCTTTCCTAAGGAAATTTTTAAATTATTTTGGAATTGCAAAATTCTTTTAAAATAATTGTCTACCTAACATTTTCCTCTTTACTTTGAGCTTTTTCTACTGGTTGATCCTTTTTTAATTTTGGTTGCAATATTTGACTGGATCAACTCCTGTTTAATACTTGCCTCTCACATACAGCTTTAGCTGAAAGCGATGCAAGTTCTGTATGCAGAATTCTGGTATAAGCAAGCATGAAAACTTCCCTTGAGGGCCAGTAAGCTTTACTCCTTGCTGGTTTTAGCTCCATCATGTCTCTAGACTGACTCCTAACTCAGGCAGAAAATAGGTCTTAAAGTCACTGATTGAACTTTATCAGGTTTTTTGCAGGTTCCACAATATTTGATATTTTGAGAGACAAGGTCTTACTTCACATACAAGACCATAGCTCACAGGTAAGGCTTTAATTATCTTGGAGGCTGAGAGTTGCTTCAGCAACTAGGGACAGATTTGCGGAGATGTTACGCTTTTATTTCTGAAATGCCGTTCTGTGGATGGTTGACTGAGTGGGGAGGCCTTGGTTTGGAAGCAAATTTAAAAATGTCAGTCAAGTAGGCACTGGGCCTAAGAAATGCTATGCCCCAGCTACCAGAATCAAGACCAAGTTCTATTTACTGGGCTATGTGAGTGGAAAATGAATAAACAAGCAGAAGTGAGGGTCCTCTTCAGGAGACAAATGCACTCACGGTCCTATACAGTCGAGTATGTTCTGGCATGGGAATATATGTGTTGTTGCCAAGACATATGCCAATGGTCTATCTATACAAAGAGGTCCCTGCATATGGAGATCTTTAAAGCTATGTGTAAATATAAGACAGTCAAATAGGAAATTGTGACTACTGTCACAAGAAATAGGAAGTGTCTTATCTCCACTAAGGCTCTGTTACAGCAATAGTAATTACCAAAGCTGATTCCAATTTCTTTTGCTCCAGTAGTAGACCTGGACAGTTGAAAGAAACTATAGAAGGAAATTAAGGCATGATTCACATCCTAAGCATAGACTGTTAATGTCAGTCGAGATATTCTGGGGTGTTCTGACTGGTCTTCAGCTGCAAAACCAGCGGTACATCTGTTCCTCTCTTCTCTCATAATACGTCAGCCCCGTCAGATGTCAGGAATGTCCTGTGGCATTTCAAAAGAAATTAATTGCCAATGTTTAGGCAACTCAGGTGAGTCCTTTGGATTAAAGTCTGGCAGCCATGATGTGATTCAGAAGATCACATATTTCCTCAAAGAATTTAAACAAGAAACAGTCAGCGTAAATACTTAAGCCCTAAGAGGAGAAGCTCATGCTAAAAATAGTATATCCTAAAGCATTCAGTGCTAATCCAGCTCTCTTATAATGGAATGAAACAGATTTTTAATGGCCATACCCACTTCTGAAAATCCCATGTTATATATTCAAAAGACCTCCCACACAAAGCTTTACATCTACAAGCTGAAAAGCCATATCAACCCCAAAAAGGTTTAACCCCATCATCCATGAACGTAAGCATGTGATCATGCCATATCTTTCACTATGAAAGCTCCAGTGCTGCTCAGAACAACTGAATATCTTGGAGTCAGATTAATTTCAATGGCTACTTTTCACAATGGGCTGTAAATGGATTAAAAACATGAATTTATCTAAAAGAAACAAAATGTCTGCTCCTTTGCTAAGAATATTCATGTCACTTTGTTCAGTATGATTGTATCTGAAATCACTCAAAAATAGAAATAGAAAGAAAAATTTCATCAGCTGAGTTAATGCTGTGCTGCATTTAATAATCATTTTCAGAAATTGGTTTTAAAAGTAACAAAAAATTTAAACAAAGAGATTGGTACCATAAAACCTGTCAAATAAATGTAAAAAGGGCATAAACCTCCAAAATAGTTTTCACATAAAATCTCACCACAAGATAAAATACAGCTTTTGGGCAAAAGGAGAGCCATATCTCCAGCAACTTCCATAAATAATTCACTGCTAGCTTGTAAACAATAGAGAAGCACAGTATGAATGCCAAAGAGGGTCTTTATATGTCATGAAGCCACTCAGAAGTGCACTTGCTGCAGCAAGTCTGACTGTGATCTTTGATGTGCTGGAAAAGAAACTGCTATGCTGAGGTCATCAGTTAGTAGAAAACAATTTTCCTCATACAGAGAAGCAGACTTACCGCTGGGCTTCTGACACAGATAGATTGGATTTAAAAAAAAACAAGACTGCATAATGTGGGCTTGTAGGGGGAAAAAAATCTTCTACACACATTCTAAATGACCAAAGCTGGAAGAAAATATATCATCTTCCTTTAATGGCTACTGAAAGTTGACACGATAGTGTGACGGGGTTCACACACTGGGTCAGTCACACTTAAATATGCAACTGGTTTAATTTACATCCTCCTTCTCAACTAAACTGCTTCCCTGGAGAACTTAAGCTGCTCTATTTGTTAAGTGTCAGGTTAAATAATTTAAGTGACACAAATCTGGAGTTCATTTCTTATCACTGATATGTTTTAAATGGTAACACCATTTTCTATTTGAAAAATCTCAACAGAAGTTGAAAACAAAGGCTCATGCAATAATATTCCTTTCATTTCTAAACTGATACAGCAAGTGAATGAAAAAAGCAAATATCCTGATAGAAAGCTATATAAATATTAAATGTGTATACCCACACTTTTAAGACCTCAGCCCTCTGAAGTGATCAACACAGCTGACACCACAACAATTACAGTAAAAATAACAGAGGAGAGAGTATGGGCACTAGGTGTTCATGAAATGAAGGTCATAAAATTCTAGTGAAGAAGACAACAATGAGGATGTATAGTAATTCAAGGAGCATGTGATACAAGGAGCAGGAAAGGAATGCGACAGGAAAGGAATAGGTAGAAGATTATTTCTATGTTATAACTCTTGACTTCTTTCAGAAGTTCTCTGCAATGCTTTGAATTTCATCTGTAATTGCTCTGACCTAGTTCACCTCTCAAAAACTTGTGATTCATACTTGATATGGAATGCCTTTCCAAAGTGGGAATCTCTGTGTGTATGTGTGTGTGTATGTGTGTGTGTGTGTGTGTGTATAACTTTTAAATGTATTCAGAGAGACAGTTCAGAGTTTTTGTTTGTCCATGAAGTGGTCTGAGTTGGAGGACCATGACTGCAAGAATGATCAATTCCCAGTCAATCCTAAAATTATGCAGGATCTGCTGCTCCAGTGGGATCCCTACAAATCTATGGGATCTGATGTGACTCATCCCAGAATCCTCAAAAATCTGGCTGACGTCATTGCAAAACCACTCTCAATGATTTTTGAGCTGTCTTGGGAATCCGGAGAGGTCCCAGGTGACTGGAAGCTGGCAATCATCATGTCGATTTTCAAGAAGGGCAAGAAGAAGGACACCGGAAACTACAGGTCTGTCAGTTTCACTCCTTGAATATTGTGTGTAGTTTTGGTCACCATAATATAAGGACGATATAAAGCTATTGGAGAGTGTCCTAAGATGGTGAAGGGCCTTGAGTGGAAGCCGTATGAGGAGCGACTGAGGTCACTTGGTCTGTTCAGCCTGGAGAAGAGGAGACTGAGGGGACACTTCATTCCAATCTACAATTTCCTCATGAGGGGAAGAGGAGAGGCAGGCACTGATCTGTTCTCTGTGGTGACCAGTGGCAGAACCCAAGGAAATGGCCTGAATTTGTGCCAGGGGAGATTAAGGTTAGATATTTAAAAAAGCTTCTTCACCCAGAGGGTGGTTGTGCACTGGAACACGCCTCCCAGGGAAGTGGTCATAGCACCAAGCATGACAGAGTTCAAGAAACATTTGAATGACACTCTCAGGCATGTGGTGTGCCTCTTGGTGATGGTCCTGTGCAGGGTTAAGGGTTGGACTCAATGATCCTTGTGGATCCAACTCAGCATATTCTGTGATTCTGTGAATTGAGAAACTCATTCTCTGGCAAAGGAGTTGCCGTTTCAAAGGGAAGGAAGAAAGAAATATCCTCATTTTGAGCAGTACAGGCAAAAGTGTGGGCATGAGAGGAAGAGATACAAGCAATCATTTGCATAGTCTCATTTGGATTAAACACCAGGTTGATGTTTTAATAGAGTGATTGCAGAAAAAGCTTCTAACTTAAGGACCTTTTAAAAGGATGTATTACATAGTGGAGTTTAATAACGAGCATCCTTATGATAGGTCTCAAGAACTTGTTTGTCGTATATTTCAACTGAGAAAAAATATGAAAGCAAATTATTGATGCTGTCACAGAACTGACTCTGACTAAGATTTCAATCCAGAACATCACTGTTTTCTCAGAACAATCATCATTTTGAATTTACATAAAACTACACCTAAATGTTTCTAGAACTTCAGAAAATGCATCTTACATGTTTCTGTTGTCAGCTTGCATACCTTATTTCTGACATGAGGAGTAATCAAGATATAAAGAAAATGCACAAATAATAACAACAACAAAAGTTTTATATTTCTTATCTGATCCAAGCAAAATGTGAAATTCCACTGACAAAACATACAACCAGTACTATGTTGCCCACATGTAATAACCCCATCTTACATTTCTAGCTTCTAGTTCCTTCATTAAGTTCAATACATACTCTTGATCACACCCATCCTCAGCAACTATGACTAACACCTTCCCTTGTAAAACATTTTGCGTCCATTTACAATGGAAAGGCTCTTTGTTGCAACCAAGACATACGTGGAGCAGCTCGGTAAGCTGACTGTCTGTTGTCTCCGTTTCCTTCAGGTCCCTGAGCTAGATGGATCTACTTTTCCCAGCTTAGACTGTGCTTTATTCTCTGGTGCTGCAAGGAAAAATGAAAGTACATGCCTATTACCAGGAGAGTGTTTGCTCAGCTGTGATGTCAGCAGAAGCTCGTAACACAAAAAAAATTAACAAAGAAAAATCTAAACTTTCAAAGTTTAAGAGAAGTCAGTTTCAGACAGTTACTGAAGTAACTGGGGAAGTAACAGGGAAGTCTCACTGCCTGTACATCATTCCTCTGAGGCTGTAAGTCTGAGATCAAGCAATGATGCTGGATGTGAACTGCTGAGTACAGGAAAGGACCCTCGGGTTAGTTCCTTCTGGATTCAGTTGCTCTTTGATTGGTATGTGTTCAGTCTCATTTTTGCCTTTCACTAAAGAAAATAAGAAAGTCAAAAAAGTCAGATCTTTCATGGTCACAAGGAAGAGACTACGTCTTTTGTTCTGGAGTTTCTGCTCCCGTGTCTATATGTCATCTACAAAGGGCTCATCACACCTGATTTTCAGATCATCTCTCAACCGCTACCTCTCACAATCCCCTCCAAAAATCGTGTGCCTAAATAGTGGTAAATGTCTTTTAAAAGACACTGTTTATGGAGTTCATTGTTGTCACTGAAGCAGTCTGTGCTATAACATTTGACGGCAAGAAGTCCATCCTGAGAGTCTTCAAATATGAAAAGTATGCTTTAGCTGCCCCTGCCAATGGCACATCCATGCTTCACCCCTACTTTACAGATATCCTTCAGGTTATCTGTATCTAGAGATACCAAGGTCTATCTATAGGGCAGACCCTAAGCCCATTCCTGTGATATAAATGTCTGTAAGGTACTGCAGCATCCTCTGGGATGAAACCAAATTAAAGTCAATCTTGCTAGTAAAAAAGTTTATCATTCACACAGTCTAGTTAAGTTTGGTTCCTGGCATTTATTCACTAAGATGTTTCCTTCCTCTCAGAGTTCAATCACTAGAAAGTAGGATCTCATTAAAGCTTGAAGAAGACTCAGAGATTCCCTTGCTTGGTGAAATGCAAGAGAAAAATAGGTCACAAGCCACAGTTTTAACAGTATTCCCTCTAATTTATTCAGATCAATCCCAAGGGAGTCCTGCCTCGCTGCATTATCTACTCATACCTACCATGTCTCACTGCCATGTTCCCAACTGCAAAGCCCAAAACCAGCTTGTGCAGCAAAAGCTAACAGCCTTAAGGAACAGAGCTAGCTCCACCCTCAGTGCAAGGCAGGAAGCCAAAAACACAGCTAGAAACAAACTGGTAATAAGTTATTTCAAGTGTTAAGGGTCAGTTAAGGAAAGTGGTTGTGTTTGCATTTCTCAGAGACAGTGCCTCTTCTTGAACATGCATAAACCTGTCAATTCCCTCTCTCACACCTTTTCTGTCTACCTTCCACTCATTATTTTATCTGTGCCTTACAGTAAGAGTAAAGTTCCAGATTTTTAACTTACGGAGATCAGCTAGCCAGTTATAATCAGTGTAAGCTTTGTTACCTAACTTTGCCTTCTATCCTATCTAGCATCAAAAAGAAAAAAAACGTCAGAACAGCTGAATTAACACTCTATTAAATCAAGCCACTTAAAAAATCCATTACTTCCTCAATGTTTTAATTTTACTAACATTTGCATTTGCTGATTTAATCAGTCATAAAATTACTACTTTTGTAACAGAGGCAAGAAAAAAGGCAAAAGTGATCCTCTGATGAGATTCAGGTGATGTATTTTGGCAACCGGTCTCTGTGCAAGGCACTGCCTTGGCTTCATTTGTAATGCTTTGAACAACAGTATTTAAAGAAGATGAACCCAGGCTACAAAGGGCTAATACAAGGGCTGTACAGGTATTTAAGGGAATCAAAAGCCTATTTCCTTAGATAAGAATTTGAAAAAAACATGGGGCCTTAGGCAATTTTATAAAGTTTGTGAGTATATTTATTTTGTGTTTTGTAAGTACATGATCTGTGATAAACTACAAGAAGAAGTGGAGCTGTTGAAAAGTCTCTGTAGGTGCATGAATTAATGGCTATAAACTGAGCATTAACATTTATCCAACAGCTCCTTGAAGAGAATAAGACTCTATTCTTCAGCAAAGTGAGAGCATTTCTTGAAGAATAATGCGTTCCAGCAAAACTAGAGTTTTCACCCAGGGAATGATGAGGTGAAGAAAAGATGTTACATGGTGCAGTTACTTGCAGTAGCAGAGTTTTGAACTCTGAGACACAGGAGGCCATTTCCCACCATAACTCAATTTTTCTTAGGATGATCAACCACCACCAAGATAGTAACAGGCATTGGGGGTAAACTTACAGGGGTGCCTACAGGGTGAATAGCAATATCAGAGAATCCATGTATTGCTGATGGCTTCATATAAACCATGACTAATTATCACCTTTAACTCAGAGAAAAACAATATGCCATGATTTTTCTTGACAAATATCTCTTTAACACAGCTATACATTCTCATTCAGAGCCAAAGATGCCAGTATAAGCAGGCAGATACATATCCTCATTCTATAATGAATGCTTTATGTGACCTAGTTCTAGGAAAAATAAATCAAAGGTCTTTACTGATATATGTTGAACACTGTATGCCTTACTATATATAAATTCTAATGTAGTAGTACAAAATGCCACCTTGTGAAAATTTCAGTTTGCATTGGGGAATAATGCAGTTTAGAGGCAAAATATAATGGCTTAATATCTGAAACAGACCTACATAAGTAAGCTGCATAATAAGGATTTATTTTTGCATTTATTCATCAGACAGATAATAATTGCATCCTTTTTCCCCTGTTAAATGTACTCAGCACAGAAAAGGACAAGGCATTATAGTAGTTTATTTTACATTCATTTTGATAATGTAGTTTAAAGAAAGATTAAAAACTCTATACAGCACTGGCAGCATGCAGCCATCCTCAAAGGTTACCCCATGTACTGTAATGGTTTCAAGGACATGTTCCTCCAACAGTTTGAGAATTTCCACTGTATCATTTCTGAAGTTTTCTACTTCCTGTATGTCTGCTCTGTGCCTCATCACCACAGTTGCTTTCTTCTGGGAGGACTGAGACAGTGTTATCTTTCCTAACTGAGGGAAAGGGAATGGGGAATAGGGAGGAAGAAGAGCAGGAGGAAGCTGGAAGTAGAAGGAGGAATACCTCTGTATACTGAGGTCGGTGAGATTCTTGTTTGAGAAGTCTCTATCATTTCTAACCCTGCTTGTAGACAGAGATAAGAAGCTGAATACCCCCCCTGTAATCCAGGAGGAAACAGCTAGCAATCTGCTGAGCCACTTGGATCCCCACAAGTCTATGGGACCAGGTGGGATCCACCCAAGGATGATGAGGGACATGGCAGAAGAGCTCACCAAGCCACTCTCCATTATCTACCAACAGTCCTGGCTCACTGGGGAGGTCCCAGATGATTGCAAGTCAGAGAATGTCACACCCATCCACAAAAAGGGCTGGAAGGAGGATCTGGGAAACTACAGGCCCATCAGCCTGACCTTAGTGCCTGGCAAGGTTATGGAGCAAGATAATCCTAAATGCAATCACACAACAGCTACAGAATGGACAAGAGATCAGACCCAGCCAGCACGGGTTTAAGAAGAGTAGGTCCTGTCTGACCAACCTGATCTCTTTTTATGCTCAGATGACCCACCTGGTGGATGAGGGGAAGGCTGTGGATGTGGTCTACCTGGACTTCAGCAAAGCCTTTGACACCGTCTCCCACAACATACTCCTGGAAAAGCTGGCAGCCCATGGCTTGGACAGGGGCACTCTGTGCTGGGTCAGGAACTGGCTGGAGGGCCGGGCTCAGAGAGTGGTGGTGAACGGAGCTGCATCCAGTTGGCGGCCGGTCACTAGTGGTGTCCCCCAGGGATCAGTGTTGGGCCCAGTCCGGTTTAATATCTTTATCTATGATTTAGATGAGGAGATTGAGTCCGTCATTAGCAAATTTGGAGATGACACCAAGGTGGGAAGGAGTATCAATCAGCTGGAAGGCAGGAGGGCTCTGCAGAGGGACCCAGACAGGCTGGAGAGTTGGGCTGGTTCCAATGGGATGAGGTTCAACAAGGCCAAGTGCCGGGTTCTCCACTTTGGCCACAACAACCCCATGCAACACTACAGGCTGGGCACAGAGTGGCTGGAGAGCAGCCAGACAGAGAGGGACCTGGGAGTTTGAAGCTCAACATGAGCCAACAGTGTGCCCAGGCAGCCAAGAAGGCAAATGGCATCCTGGCCTGTATCAGGAACAGTGTGGCCAACAGGTCCAGGGAAGTGATTCTTCCCCTGTACTCAGCGCTGGTGAGGCCACACCTTGAGTGCTTTGTCTAGTTCTGGGCCCCTCAGTTCAGGAAGGACATTGAGGTGCTGGAGCAGGTCCAGAGAAGAGTAACAAGGCTGGGGAAGGGACTCAAGCACAGGTCCTATGAGGAGAGGCTGAGATAGCTGGGGTTGTTCAGCTGGGGTTGTTCAGCACAGCCCCCTTGCTAGTTTTGGAGAGACAGTGGGCAGCCCAGGGAAGTGCTGGCCCTGCTCAATAGTTTCCTGATGTTCCTCCTTCCTCCTTCCTCTCTCCTCCTAGAATCGTGGTAGAATCACAGAATGGTTTGAATTAGGAGGGACCTTAAAGATCATCTAGTTCTAACCCTCTGCCATGGGCAAGAACAGCTTCCACTAGACCAGGTTGCTCAAAGTCCCAACCAGCCAGCCCTGAACGCTTCCAGGGATGGGGCATCCACAATTTCTCTGGGCAACCTGTTCCAATGTCTTACCACCCTCACAGTGAAGAATTTCTTCCCAATATCTAATCTAGACATACCTTCTTTCAGTTTAAAGGCATTTCCCCTTGTCCTACCACTGCATATCCATGTAAAAAGTCCCTCTCCAGGCTTCTTGTAACCCCCTTTAGGCAGGCAAAGCTCAGAAGTGATATTAGCAAAAAAATGTGGAAATGACAAAGATATGAGACAACTGTTTCAGAGAGCACCAGTCACCTTTGCAGCTTAGGAATTGTCACAACCCCTTATTGTCTGTTGAGTCAATATGGGTGGGATTCTATCTCTTTTGTGATCTTTTTTGAGTCAGCCTTTGGCTGCTCTCCTATATTTCTTAGCACATTCTAACATACTCTTCTCTCAGTATTCTATAACTGGTCATGGGTGGGTAAAACAACATCCTCCAACTACTATTTTACACCTCTATCATCATATTAGTAACTGACTGCTGAGGTTTCAACTTGATTACTGTAATACATCATAGTTACAAGTTGAAACTCAGCTTTATGTTATAACTGATTTGATATGGGCTAGTGCTTTTCTGAACATGAAAATAGATGAGCTTGGCACTCCTTGTGAATCTTGAACTGGGACCAAGGCTTGAGTCCATTCTATGAGTGTTAATCAGTGCAACAAAAACATCTCTCACAGTGTGATCTCTTACAACATAAATGGGCCGCAAGCAAAAGTCAGCTCCTAAGATCTGAAACTGGCGTGCAGCCCACAGTCATGAAACCTTTCCTCAATGAGGCTCCACACTGGAGCAGAGGAAGAGTATGAGAAGTCCTCCCATTGAGGAGAAAGCAGCAGCAGAAACAACATGTAATAACTGACCACAGCCCCCATTCTCCATCCCTCTGTGCCGCTGGGAAGGAGAAGGTACACTGAATCTGAAGTCTGAAAAGAAGAGAGGGCTGGGGGGAAAGTGTTTTTAAGATTTGGGTTTATTTCTCATTATCTTACTCTGATTTAATTGGTAATAAATCAAATTAATTTCCCCTAGTCGAGTCTGTTTTGCCCATGACAGTAACTCGTGAGTGATCTCTCCCTGTCCTTATTTCAACCCACAAGCCTTTCATTACATTTTCTCTCCTCTGTCCAGATGAGGAAGGGTGCGATAGAGCTGCTTTTTTGGGCACCTGTCATCCAGCCAAGGTCAATCACCTACATTCACTGACCAAAGGAAGTAAAAGACAGTCTGTGATTGGAGTTATTATAATTTTGTTTTCCATGCAGCTCTTCCTTTAGGATTTTTTGGGGAAGAGAAACATTTGACTTCAAAACCTGCCTCAGGAGTGTTTCAACACACTGTTGACCTGCAACATTAATTGCAGCTGAACCATATCTGTGGTCATATCATATGCATCAATTATTTAACAAAATGGTATACAGTGCTACCTGCTCCCTTTATTCAAGTTCTCCTGACCTGTTTTGGGTCTCTGAGGTTCATGGTAAAGGTACAGTGCAACAGTTCCTGCATCACTCAAAGGCAATAAAGTTGAGAGGAGAGAAAAAAAAAGACTGGCAGCATGGAATGACTGAACATTCTGCTCCCACAGTATCAGGACAAAGGTAAAAATCATAGGAAACAGCTGAGATGAGAAAGAATCTCACAGTGGGTGTGCTACAGAAAAATGAAGAAGGCAGTAAAGGAAGAAAAAAAATGTAAGTTAGACTGATCATGACAATGGCATATTCACGGCAAGGGACTAGAAAGGAGAAAAAGGAAAGAAAAAAGTTTTGTGTTGTTCCATTACAAGAAACATCTCCATGAAATTTCAAGAACATAACACTGTCCCAGAAAAACCTTTGGAACTGTAGAGAACAACAGTAAAGGTCAAAACCTTAATTTATTTGTTTATTGAGGAAACTGTGGGATATTATAGGATTCCGACCATGCTGCACTAACTTGAGTAGAAAAAAAAAATGAGACATAAAAGAGACTGAAGATATATTTTTAACAGCACAACCTACCTACTGAATGATTTAAAATTAAAATACTGATATTCATGAAATAATTTCTTTAAGAGTTGAAGTGCCATCAAACACACTACACAGATGAAACACCTGGGAAATTATGATCTTGCTTTTCCTTCGGGACTAGGTTGTGCAGAGTAGAACATGGAAGGAGTTGCCATGCCTGTCATGTCCATTCTGGATACATGCCTGTCCCAGCAGCATCAGGACTCTATTCCCATCAGTGGACATCTGTGAGTTTTCCAATACTTCCAGCTTCAGACATTCCATGTAAAGCCTTAGTTCATCTGTCTCCACTTTTTCCGGCAAAGGTGACAGTGCTTTCCATTTCACTTAATTAATAATCAATGTTTAATTTGATTAAAAGCTTAAGGATTCAATTATGTTTATTAAATAATTCTTTATTTTGGTCAGTTTTGTTGTCTTTAATGAGGTAATATTCTATAATTAAATCACTAGATACAGAAAGCTGCTGTATAATTAATAAGACCGTGATCCTAAATGACTTTGAATAATGAACCCAGGCAGGGCCCAGATAATTAAAAATGCTCATGACTAAGTCTGTGACATATTTCCTAGCCATATTTGGAGTGCAAGGGTGATCACACACTGCAACAGGAAACAGGCTCTCCGTGTAACCTTGGACAAGCTATATAATCTTGCTGAGGCAAACTTCCTCATCTTTTTTTTTTAACAAGGTTTTCAAGTAAGCGCTTAATGGCAAGGAGAGGTACTCTGTCTGCATGTAGAGTGCTTAGTCAGAAGACATTGTCTTGGTACTGTCAGAAGACAAATATTAAGAGTTAGGGAACAAAACATAGCTGTAGCAGGTAAGAAGTAAGGTACACATTCCTCAATATCCCCTCAAGGACAGCTGCATGGCAGATGGCTAAGGAAGAATGAAAATACCAGGCAAGGACTGTGTGGCATGTCTGCCTCTGTCTCACCCAAACAAAGAGCAGTGGATGGAATTCACAAGATGCATTGTGGTGTTTAACAGCCACCTTCTCAGCAGGTTTTGAAGCCAGCTCTACATCTGATCACTGCAACTTTCCCTGTAAGGAGTGGTGCAATTTGATTACACACAGTGTAAAAGGGAACTTTTATTTGCTTATTTTCTGTCTCTAGCCACTATTTTTAATTCACGCCCTTTATATAATGCACTATGAAGGCAAGGCAAGAAACTTTCTCCATTCCTGTCTATTACATTTATTATTTTATATTTACATATATACATTTCATATTATCCTGAGTCATCCCTTCCCAACCTGTTTAAGTTTTTCCTGGAGAGAAGCCATTCCACCTGTGTGATAACATTCCCTTGACCTTTTTTGTTACTCTTTTCTTTTTTCAGGAAGCATAAATACAAACTATTCACAGTGCTTGATATGTGGTACACCATACATTTATGAAATGGCTTAATGATATTTTGTATTTTGTTCTCATTTAATTTTCTAACCATCTATCATATTTTTATGCTCCTTTGACCACTGTTGAGCATTTAACTGATGTTTTAATAGCACCAACTACAGTAATTTCAAGATCTCTCTCCTGAGAGGCAATAGCTAATTTAGAAACCATCATTTTGTATGTACAATTAAGGATGTGTTTCTCCATGTGCATCTCTTTGCATATATTGACCTTGAATTTCATCTGCTGTTTTACTGTCCAGTCATTCAGTATCATGAAATCCTCCTGTAATTCTTTGCAGTCAATTTGAGAGTTGAATGCCTTGAGTAATATCTCAGCAGCAGCAAATTTTGTCACTCTGCACTTACTTTCTTTTCTAGGTCATTTATGAATATATGGAATAGCTAAACTTCCTGAAAAGCAACATCCATTGTAATTCCTCTCTTATCTGTACCTTTTGTTTCCTTTCTTGCAACCACATAACCCCACTTTCCCCTCTCAGAGTTTCCTATTATATTTGCTTTTATTAAGTCACAAGAAAAAATTATCTTTAATCTCAAGACAGCTTGGTTTTCTTAAACGTTTTTGATGGGGGATCATGTCAAAAGCTGTTTGAAAATCCAAGTAGATCAACTTGGTAATTGTCTTCATATATCACTGACTCCTTCAAAGAGCTCTGGGTTATTTGTGAGGCATGAATTCCCTATGTGAAAGCTCTGCTAATTCTTTACCATGTGTCATGTTCTCGTATCTATACAAGAAAGTCTGCCTTCTTGAATTCTATTTGCATTAGTCTGCTGTTTATTATGGTTGTTATATATCCACTAGGAAAATCAAAGTCTAGTCTGTAGTCCTCTACATTGCCTTTGTCACCTACTACTTTAGAGCTCTCTAATGTAGGAAATTATTTAGTCAACTACACTACCATTGTATACCATTTAGATTGATTCCCAATTCCAAAGTTCCATTTAAATGCTTGAAAGAATAACACCTGGTTCTTTTATTTATGACTAATCATTTTACCTATTTGTCTAAAAACTTTTCAGTTTGAGAAATTTAACTTGACTCTTCACTTTGAGAAGGTTTCTCTTTCTTTGTAAAGACTTCCCCATGTACTCTTCTAGAAAACATCAAGGCATATATCTAATTTGGTTTTTCTTCTATAGGCTGACCACCTCTGAGCATTGCCTTTACGCCGTGAGAATCTGTCTGTCCTACAAGGACTCTGGTAATTTTCATTTTTATCAACTGGAAGAAAAAAAAAGGAAAAAAACACTGTATATTTTACCTTTGGCAGCTTATTCAAAATCTTTTCCTTATTCCACTT
Source organism: Corapipo altera (assembly GCF_003945725.1). Taxonomy (NCBI): domain Eukaryota; kingdom Metazoa; phylum Chordata; class Aves; order Passeriformes; family Pipridae; genus Corapipo; species Corapipo altera. The sequence goes on from NW_020884872.1 coordinate 12,491,509, forward strand.
TTGCTTTTAATTTGGCCTAATTCATGCTCTTTTCTAGCAATGAATGTTCAATTGTGTTTGGTTGTGTTTGGCCTTTGCTTTTTTATAGACAGAATACAGTTGGTATCTCTGACTGTCTTTTAGCAGTGACCATACCAACTGCAAGTATTTTAACCTTTTGCCTAAAGCTTTTAGTCCCCTTTTAAAAGGTTTCTTTCATTTTCAGTAACAGTCATTATTATATGTTATAATTCCTCTCATTCCTCAGCTAGTGTTCAAAACTGAGAAATTATTGTGAGTACCTTATTTTGACCTGCTGAATATGGAAGAGACCCAGATGGGATGGAGAGGATTACCTCAGCCATACAGTTGCACCTGTCCTAAACAAATGTTACTGGCTAGGTTACCATGCAAGACACCTGAGAGGAGATGGCAGGTATGACCCAGTACTTACAAGAGACTGTTGCTTTTCTATATGAGCAGCTGGAGACATGGTAAGATATATGAAAGCATTTAAAATGGTACCTCTGTTTAAGTACCCAAATCACAAAACCTGGAATGCCTCTCTTTAGCTCAACAAAAATGGAAATTACTTGGCAATTTGAAAGATTTAAGTACCTGAAAGGAATTTGACAATAGATGGTTTTCCTATCTACCTGACAATGATACAAGATGCAATAGTTGGAAATTAAAGCTATCAATATGTTATGATAAAATTTCTGAGCTGTACTCATACTGTTACAGTGAATATGTTGACACTGTCCAATTTTAAATCTGAATGGGATGTACTGTTACACAATATTGTCTTCAGGCTTGCAGCCTTGCTTTTGTCCTCATTTCAAGCAGGGACCTTACAGAGTATGCACTGCCTGCCAGAGGGGCACCAGTGTCCCAACTGTCCCAGACTTTGGGTGCGCTGCTACATCATGAAGCGTCTCCTTGAGCACCGGGGCAAGTCAGAAAAGTTCTTGGCTTTCAAGAATAGTCCCTACATCTTACAACTCACCCCAAAGCACCCACAAATGAGGGAGATGAGCTGGGCATATTACCAGCCTGAGCATATCCACACTACGTGCAAGGAAGAATTCTCCCTTCAGAGGAGTCCGAGGGCAGCATAGTGTCCTGCAGATGATCACAGGTCATCTCCAAAGGCCTGATAGTTGCTGAGTCTATGAATATTATATGTCATAGCTATTACAGTGGACAATTCTTTTCAAATTATCTCTTTAATAGGCTGCAAAACCATCTTCCTAATATTTTGTTTCACAGGTCACTGAGGAAATAACTGCTATCAACATGATTACAATTAAAGCAATAAAATTACTGATGAGACAAAGAAACAGTGGTAGTTATTTTTATATGGTATATAAAAATATCAGCTGCTACAGAATTTTCTGTAGTGCTGACAAACTGATTCTTACCTTCTATGGTGTGAGAGCATCAGCACATTTTGTTTCTATTCTTGAGGTCATTCTTCCTTGCAAAGGAGCTACTATTTACCAGCAGCAGTTATTCAAAACCTTTTTCTCGCTCCATTTATATTGAAGATTTATTTTCATGTGGCTTTCTAGATGCCCAGGATCTGTTATATAATGTCCATGAAGTGCTATATTCTGGCTAGTTATAGCCTACAAGCTTCTTCAAAAACTTCTCATGACTCTAGTTGAATAAGAGCGTAGTTTTCTAGAATAATTTCTGATGATTGGACAGAACTCACTGAAACTTCCTTGTCCCTGCCAATAGAGGCAGTTTGAGAGAAGGATTCTTTAAGGCAAAAAGAAATCCAAAAAAAGGAGTTGGAGAGCTTTTGGGAAATGAGGCTTTGGACCACTGATAGGAAAAAAAATGAATGCACAAGTACTGACTTAAGCCAAAGATATTTTGTTTAAGAGTAAGAAGGTGGAATTTCAGATTACAAAAATCCATTTTTATATACTTTTACTGACAACCTGAGAGTTTGCTGTTTATGTCATGCTAGATTAGAAGAGTTTTAAAGGTAAATTATATGAAATTGAGTTGTCAATTATTGTCACTGTAACTTAGGTGAATCCTTGCTTCTTGGAAAAATACAGTCAAGCATATACAGTGGAGCAATGAGATATCCACTAAAAGATTTCAACCCTTTTATGCACAGAGTTAGAGACAGCTATTTTGTCATTCGTCATCAGAAACAGGGTTGAGTGCATGTACATCCAGAATGTTTTCTCTCTTTATCTCTTTGCAAAGGAATACCGTGATTTGAGAAATCCCTGATCAAGCCATTTTCTGTTGTTCTACCTTTGATCATCAATGTTGACAATATAAATATTTGTTTATTTTACCTTATGATGGGATTCCTAGAAGAGGTGTAGTTTGAAACTCACACATACAGTCTTTCCTAAGGTTTCATTTCTGTGCTCTAGCCCTCCCACATTTTTCTTGGACTGTGACCACAAGCAGTGACAGGAACTGGGTCTGCTTAACATATATGACCATTTCAGTCTCATCTCTATCAGGTGAATCTAAAAAAAAAAAGTCTAGAGATAAAAGACAGATGAGCAAACACCACTGTATGAGCCTTACATTTCAATCAGCATTTTGCAGATCAGTTGAACAGTAGGATTGAGGGCATGATAGATGGTGGTTTGTCCATGTGTTCCAGAGGCTCATAGTATTTTGAGGAGAGGGAGGTTATTTTGTCTCTTAGCAAAAACAAAATTAAAATACATCTTTGAAGACCACTGCCCTTATAGAGGAGGTGCATTCTTTGAAGTCTGGATAATCAGCAATGAAGAGAGTGCAGAAGATTACAAAACAACATAATCAAGTGATAATAATGAATATTTTAACCAACAGACATTTTGAAGTTTTAATTAAAATTAGTAGTCTATTGATATTGTAATGTCTTTGAGAATATACAGGCAAGTAATCACAGACCTCCCAAATGGACTGCATTACACATGCAATTAATTATGGAAGATGTTGCTGCTCAAACCACCCTGGGATTTCTGAGATTTGAAGCAAGTGCTCAAGCATTTTACTACAGAAGGCAACTCCACTAACACAGCCAGCAGATTAACTATTATACTTAAACCAGATGCTTCATTGCTGTGGTACGGCTCAAATCTGTTCTGCTAGCAACAATTTTTACTCATCTTCTTTAATAGTACAAATGCTTCTTCTTTTGCCTAAAGTAAAAGCTGGTATTTTTAAACACAGGCTGCAAGAGCTTGTAGGACAAAAAAAACCCCACCTACAGAGATGTTCTTTTCACAATATGCCCTCCACGCTGCAGGGAAAGAAAAGTTTAATCAAAGTACAATGCTTGTTCTTACTTTTCTTTCTCTTTGACACTGCCTACACCCAGAGCTCCCACTCTGATGTCCTTTCATGATTCTTGGGGTTTTCTGAAGTTAATTTTGTCACTAGGGAGCAAGTCTGAAGACTCCTTACCATATAATATGAGGGTTTGTAATAGTACCTCCAATTCAGCGCATAATGGTTTAATTTAAACCACGGAGGGATTGTTTAGAAAACTACCCTGAGAGTACTTTGACATATTGCTACCTATGAGCCTGAACAGATATTTTCAAAGATCTTCTATGCCCCTCACTGAAATTAAATCATTAATCTGAGAACTGAATCTCATACTGAGCTATTCTGAATAAACCTCTCTGTCAATTCAATCCATCTGAGTCCCAGAGCTTACTCTCAGGAAAAGTTAGAGTCTAAGAGCATTTATTCTTGTTTATAGATCTGAGGCCTCATGAACAGCAGGATCAAATATGTTTAAAATAAATGGGAATGGGGAGAGAGAATGTAGCTTGTCTGCGACCTTTTCAAACTCTTTACCAGCAAGGTAAATGCTTCAATCTTTGCTTGACAGATGCTTTTCTTCAAACGGACCCCTAAGCACATTTCAGAATCCTTGCTGCATCAAAAAATTCTAAGCAATTCCTGAGCCTGTTGCTTTTGATAGGACTTCTGTTGCAGAACGGAAGGGGAGTATTAGGCCTAAGGCCTTTCCCCTTCTTCCAGACTCAAAATGTTGCTCCTGATGTAGGCTGTTGAACAGACCTGACAGTGCAGGGGGTTTGCTATTTCTTCAGCATCGTAAGGAAGGGAATGGATATTGCTCCTTTGCAAAAGGAGCATGTAGTGGGTTGACCCTGGTCAATTGCCAGATACCCACTAAAGCCACTCTCTCACTCTCCCTCTGCAACTGGACAGAGGAGAGAAAAAAAAAACAGGTAATTATTCATGAGTTGAGATAAGAGCTGGGAGAGCTCAGTTACTGATTACCTTCATGGGCAAAACAGACTCGAAGTGCAGATATTACTTAAATTTACTACTAACAGGATAAGAGCAAAAGAGTGAGAAATAAAACAGCCTTAAAAACACATTCCTCCCACCCTCCTTCCTTCCATGTTCTCCCTCCTCCCCCCCAGTGGTGCAGAGGGATGGGGAATGGGGGTTACAGTCAGTTGTTGTTTCTGCTGCTGCTTAGAGAGAAGTCCTTCCCCTGCTCCCGTTGGGTCCTTCTCATGGGAGACAGTCCTTGATGGGCCTCTCCAGCGTGAGTCCATCCCTTGGGTAGCAGCTCTTTCCAAACTGCTGTCCCGTGGGTCACTCCTCCATGGGGTGCAGTCCTTCATGTGGGTCCCCCACAAGGGCCACAAGTCCTACCCGGGAAAAACCTGCTCCACCGTGGGCTTCCCTCTCCATGGGCTGCAGGTGTCCGGTAGGACTCTGCTCCATCTTGGGCCTCCCACAGGGTCACAGCCTCCTTCATGCTCCAGCATGGGCTCCTCCATGGGCTGCAGGTGGGTCTCTGCACCCCAATGGTCCTCCATGGGCTGCAGGGGCACAGCTGCCCCACCATGGTCTGCACCACGGGCTGCAGGGCCTCAGCTCCGGTGCCTGGAGCACCTCCTGCCCCTCCTGCACTGACCTTGGTGTCTGCATTGTTGTTCCCATGTCCTCACTCTGCCCTTCCCTGGTTGGAATTCTTTCTGCACAACACCTTTCTGTTCTTAAATACATTATCACAGAGGTGTTACCATTACTCCTGATTGACTCAGCCTTGACTAGTGGCAGGAAGTCCGTCCTGGAGCCGGCTGGTAGTGTCTCCACCAGACAGGGAAAGCTTCTAGCAGCTTCTAACAGAAGCCACCCATGTATCTTCCCCCCCATCAAAACCCAGCCACAGAAACCCACTACAGAGCAATATCCTACAAGCCTATTCAGGCTAATTTTCTGCTACAGGATTGTGGCCACCACTGATCTCAGGAACTGTTCTGTTCTGACAAGTCAACTTGGCTATGATGTCATGAAGGAAGCAATTAATTACTGGTTTGGAACATTTATCAAGGCTGTTAATGTAAGTAAACCACACCTATTAAATTGAAAAATAACATTCACCATTGTTTGGTAAATTTCAAGCTTTTTACACAGTTTAATTCACAGGTTGCTGCAGACTGTACCCATTCTCCAGGGTTCTCTTAACCCCTTTGAGGGGAACTGAAAAGCCTACCCTCATTGGTGTCAGGCCTTTGAAATGACTGTGTGAGGAAATATGAGAACTGTCTGCTCAAAAAAAGGAGGAAAATACTTGGTTGTAGCCTTTCTCTTTCCAAACACTGGGGGAAAGGCTGCTCCGAGCCTGTCCTACTACAGTTACATGGTTTTATTCAGACCAACTGTCTTTATCCTGTGGGAAGATGTTAAAAACCCATATGGTGTGGTAGAGGTCTTTGTTCTGCAATAAAACAGATGGCAGATTTCAGTCCTCCAAGTTCTTTAGGCAGACTAAAACACTCAGACTAGGCCTGAGTTTCATCAAAATGTAAGCAAACCCCAGACATATTTCTGAGGGGAGAAACCACAAAAAAATAGATTTGCTTTGAAAGAAGATGATGGTGATTTCTTTTTTACCGGTTTGTCATTATGTTAGTTGCTGTTGGTATCCTTACAAAACTTAAATGCACGAGTAGATTATCCTTGCTCCCCACTGTATTGCTGTTTTAATATTAAGAAAAAATCGAGGACTACACTCAAACATTGATATATAAGCTGCTGAAAACTACTTTTTGTTGTTTGTATTCTTTTTTTTTTAAAGCATAACTTCCCTCATATGGAGCCCTGTAGAATGATCATTGAAACAAAATCTATTAATTTCAATGGAGCCATTAGCTTTTATCATCAGTTCTCTCCACTGAAGCATGTTAATACCTGACATGGATGTTTCAGTGATCTCTAGTGCTGAGAGGAATGGGTTAATAGCAAAAAACTGGTGAGGAGGATTGTAAATCACCCAAGTGACCTTGTAGCTGGGCATAACTCTTGATAAGCCTGTGTGAACAGCAAGCCAGTGATCCTCCGGCATGGACCAATTTTAATGGTGCCTTCATTTCTGCTTGTGTACCTCTGCCTGGGTGTTGCTTTAAGGATCCCCCAGTTAACAAGGTAAAGGAAATAAGTTTAGTCTTTACATTCTAGATGCAAGTTTGTGGTTGTTCCAGTTGCCTGCCTGTGTCAACTCACGCACTCAGGTCATTAAGCTGATCTGTACTCTGACAGAACACCTACAAGTAGTTCCAAGTGCACTATGAAAGAGCTTTTGCAAATGATTTCAAAGATATCCACAATACTTCAATTCTCTCCATGCTGTATTTTCATACTTACTTGGAGCTCTTCCTATGTGTATTAGTTTCACACATCAGATTTTATTATGCATTTCTTTATGCATTTGAAAATCTAAGATACTGAAATTAGAACTGAATTGTATGACATTTTAGACTCTTGTTCAGTGAGGTATCTGAGCTCTTAGCTGTTGCCAATAAAGGGAAAAAAATCCAAAGAAACAATATAGCAAAAGAGATGTGACTCTCTAAAAATATTGTTCCACATATACAAAACAAGAAAAATATACAAAACTTGAAGTGAAGCAGTGTAAGACATACAGTACACCAGCACTTTTTAATCCATGCAGCCCTTTGGTGTAAAATGCTGCAGTTATGGTTTGTAGCAAATCTGGGGGTTCAGCTCGGATCAGGCACCACTGCCTTTCAAAAATGCAAGATACCTCTGAGCAACAGAGAGAGGTAAATTCTCTGTAAACCTACTGAATCATAAGCCTAATATTTTTTCCCCCTAAGCCCTGAAAATACAAAAAATATCCACAAAAATATATGTCAAATTCATCCTACTGGGACTCAGAGTGTTTGTGAATTTTGGCTTGCTGTGGTGGTTTGGGCTAGGCCTTCCTTGGTGACCAGTTTGTAACCAAGGAAGGGTCCAGATTTACCCAGTATTCCCTACGATTTTTACGTAAGCCAGATTATAAGAAGAAAGGAGGAGAGGCCTTGGTTCTCTTTCCTTCCGGCGGCTTGGAGGTGCAGGTTCCCTGCTGTTGAGTCTGCCGTGTTGGGGAGCGAGGCCTGGTAAGGCCTTGTCGACCTTGGGAGGCGGAGGTTGCCGGCGATCGTCCCGGAGCAACTCTCGGCTGTCCCAAGGAGAGTGGTGGGATATTTTCTTTGCTAACTCTTTAGTTACTAGATCTCGGGCTACTGATTGGGAAATATATATATATATATATATTATTTTGGTTTTGTTCCCTTTCCCTTTCCCCTTCCCCTTCCCTTGTGAAATTGTATATATTTCAATTGTAACATAAGTGTAAATATATTTATAT